>NC_067223.1:28027456-28092456 GCF_019924925.1 Ctenopharyngodon idella
TAGAAGTATTGTTCATTCTTAGGCCACTTTAACTAATGTTAACAAATTTATCCTTATTGTAAAGTATAACAAAAATTATATATTTGGTCAGGATTTGAACTGGGTCTCCTTGTCCCTTAAACTAGGACTGCACCATTAGACCAACATGTCTTACACATACAAAATAAATAATCAGGTAGTTTTCTTATCTCATCTAGAACACAATTCACTCAGGGCTACCACTAGTGCCTATAAAATAATAATAATAAAATAAATAAATGCTCCTATATATACACTAATGTTCATAAGTTTGGGTTCAGCAAGAATGTTTTTGATAGAACTCTCTTATGATCACCAAGGCTGCATTTGTTTGACCAAAAATACAGTGATAACAGTAATATTGTAAAATATTTTTATTTTAAATAGCTGTTTGCTTTTTAATATTTTTAAAATGTTATTTATTCCTGTGATGCCAAGCTGAATTTTCAGCAGCCATTTCTCTAGTCTTCAGTGTCACATGATCCTTCAGAAATCATTTCTAAGGCGTGATTTAGTGCTCAAGAAACATTTCTTATTATTAATGTTGAAAACAGCTGTTTTGCTTAGTATTTTTGTGGAAACTGGTACATTTTTTCAGGATATTTTGATGAATAGAAAAAAAAACCCAGCATTTATTTAAAACATGAAACTTTGGAAACATTATAAATATCTTTACTGTCACTTTTGATCCATGTAATGCATCTTTTTTTTTTAAATAAAAGAATAAATTTCTTTCTTTCAAAATCAAAAATGGTAGATATGTAAAACATCTAACAAAATAACAAAGTGAATTCTTCAGACAAAGATTTAAAGGATAATTGCTTTGACATTCTGGACACAGACAACGAAAGACAACAAAAGCAATAATTATCTCCACTACAAACCGGAGGCAAGTCTCTGAAAGAGTCATCTAATCAGCGCTAGAAGTACAGGACCAGCGTACAACCTGCTAAATGTGTATGCAACTGCAGACGGAGGAGAACGTAAATGCAGAGACTGAGAGACTTCCTTCTATTACCCTTTCATCACCATCTTTACAAAGAAACCGAGTCTCCTACAGTCACAAAAACTCCATCTTTTCTGAGAAAGTCTGGGCATCTCTTTGAGGTGAGGGAGGTCAGTGGGGACCTGAATTTCATTGTCTCTATTCATCTTAGCAGCATGCCATATCTTTGAGCTACACTGAATACTTTTAGTCTGCCTGCACAACACTACTAACATAATAGACTTCTGATTGGCTCACTGCTTTATTTTTGCTATGCACCTGAAGGAAACACTTTACCAGTAACATTAACTAAAGATCTGTTTAATGGTTAGTTCATGCTCACAAGTCACGCAATTTACAACAAACCCCTAGAAGGCTAGATCGTTTTAGCTGATGATGTATTTAAATCAGTAGAACTGGCAAACTGTAATGTTCAATATAGCACAGAAAAAAACAATTGTTTAAGCTTATCAGGCATAAAAACACAATCAATTAATATAAAGTGTAATAAAGATTTTCAGTGGACAACAATGTAAACAATGTTAATTTTTGCCTGTTTTTCACAATAAGTCTTCATATAGCTTCAGAAGACCTGGAATATAGTAATAAGTTATATTGGCTGGCTACTATTATAGTGCTTTTTTGTCATTTTTGGAGTTTGCCAGGTGTGATAAGTGTTATTTTATTGTACTATTATATTATAGTATACATTAGTATATACTGTACACTATAGTATATATTATAGTATTTATTAATATTTTAAACATTTTGTGAACATTTTGCTAAATTTCTCCTTTGGGTTCCATGGAACAAAAATGTTGTGTGGATTAGCATTAGTTAATGAATCACGCTGTGGCTGCGGTAGCCATTGACTTCCATAGAATGAAAAAAAATAGTAGGGCAGTCAATGGCTACCATCTGTAGGGCAGTCATCTGTATTCTTCAAAATATCTTCTTTTGCGTTCAACAGAAGAAAGAAACTCTTACATGTTTGGAACAACTTGAGGGTGAGTAATAATGACAGAATTTTCATTTTGGGGTGAACTATCCTTTAAGGTTTATCTTATCATTGACGCTGGTCACGTAAATGAAAGCCATACCTTCTTCTCCAGGTCAGGTTCTCGGAATGTCAGCAGAAATTTCTTGACGTGTTCGGACCGTAACCGGTCGATGCTCCGAGCATCAATGGCGCGCGGCCAGAAACTCGTCCACCTCATCCTCTGGATTCAGGTTTTCTTGCGTGTTTCTGAAAATGAAATGTCTAGATAACACAAGACGATAACACATTCTTCCTCCCCTCTTATTCTTTAACTTAATAGTATACTACACAGCCAGATCACCAAAAGTAGCAGTAGCACCCCCAAAATCCCACAAAAAAACAAACAAACAAAAAAAACAAAACAAGGAATGATGACAGAGTTACAGTAAAAGCAGCTCAGAATCACCATGGTTACCAGCCTTTATATGATTAGCAATTCTGCCAGTGGAACTGAGTTGATTACGCTGAGAAAGAACAAATCATCTGCTAAAGAGTTCAAGGCCTTGCAGTTGTGTTCATGCAATGCAATAACTACTAAATAACATCAGCGCTACAAGGTCCTGTACTTAATGTATTTGAAACTTAAGCTAGCAAGGAATGTGGAAATCAACATATAAACCAAAGATAATAGGTTTCTGAAGTTTGATTATGAATTGCCTACAGAAGCAAACCGGTTTGCATCTGTACTCACACCTTTAGATATCCGCTGAATAGTCAATAAGACAAGCACAGGGATGCATGCATAAGTATCAAGAGAGCCAGGATTCCAGGTTCTAAAAGCATACTTTTTAACACCACTGTAAAAGTGATGGAAACGCTCACACTATGTGCATGTGTTGATTAGTTCATTGGTAGTTGGCAGTTCATTTACATTTTAATATATTTTAGTAATATATTTTTTTAAATATATTTTTAGTCGTAGTAAGTAGGCCTGCATGGAATGTGCCAACAGCTCAGCAGTTTTCTGCAGACTATGAATGTACATAATTTACAAAGTTCAACGCTTCCCCTGTGTGGTTTTGTTTTCCCCATTCATTTGTTTTTCCAACTTGAATACGTCTTTTAACTACAAACAACTGTAGTAGACCTAACTACTTTTCACCAATTTGTACCATAATTTAATCCACTTTGCAGATTTTCCCCTGTAATCAGCATAGAAAACGTGACAAAGATTATACACAGGACACTGAACATAACCAACACAAAGCAGAGTTTAGCTGTTGAAGTGCTTGCTTCACTGATATATAACTGATGAGTTCAAGAGTGTATTGGCTATCCAATTTCGAACCTCATCCAACTAGAATTAAGAGTCTGAAGTTTAATAATATTTGTTTTACTTTTATATATAAAGTTAGATAAAGCGAAACTATATATGCACCATTCAAAAGTTTGGGGTGAGTACGATTTTTGACAGAAATTAATACTTTTATTCAGCAAGGATGCATTAAATTGATCAAAAGTGACAGTAACGACATTTATTACAAATTAAATTTCAAATAAATGCTGTTAAATAGAGACTTCTTTGAAAATTTTAATCGACCCCAAACTTTGGAACAGTTGTGTATACAGTATATAACAAATTCTGTAATCATCTATTAATAAAAGAATTGGCATGCGGGATAGAGATAGGGAGATGTGTTCCATGTACTCACTTGTCTTTGGGATCCTCAAATCCCTGCAACAAAATTGCAAGAGAAAATGCATTATACATCAATGTAGAATGAAAAAGTATTTGAATATCTTCATTTGTACAGTCAGCACAACAGTGACCCCTTCTGGAGGACCTCAAAAAAAAAAAAAAAAGAACACTTCACGATTACAGAGGTTGAGTGAATTCACAAGCAACTGAAAAATGTTTTTCCCTGTAAGATGTTTTGACCACACTTCATTCCAACATAATCTCTATTCATTTCTTATACTGTCATACAGCACATAACAGAACAGTGACTAACGCAATTACAAGAGATAAAGAAAGAGAGATAATAATCAAGACAATCATTTAAGGACAAACTTTGCAACAATGTTGTAAACAGAGAACTGCTGTGAGACTGAGGATTTAATATTACTGTGCTGAATGATATAACCAAACACATGATTACTGACATTGTGTATAAGCAAGCTGAGAGCTGATTCAGGTGGCTTGATTTGTGACCACAAGCTCTCTGTTTTGGGTTAAAAGTTAAAATTCAGACCCCACTGAGAACAGAAGTAAACAGAGCTGGCTAATGAGGCATTGATTTATCATGGTAGGACATGAGAAACATGGAGAGGAAACCAAATAGGCTCATGTTGTTGCACATGTGCTTTAGTGGTTGGTGTTTTGTCTTTTCCTCTGGGGTTTTAACTACGATTTCACACAAACATTAGAAGTTACGAAACTTAGTGAGCCGCCTGCCTACTGCCTACTCTAATATGCATAAAAAATACAGCACATACAAATGTTGGGTAAAATAACTCATTGGGAAGAAAGGTGATTTAGTGACTTTGAACATGGCATGGTTGTGGGTGCCAGGACGGGCACAACCATCTCTAGGGTTTACAGAGAATGTCCGAAAAAGAGAAAATGTCCAGTGACCGGCTGTTCTGTGGGCAAAAAATGCTTTGTTGATGCCAGAGGTCAGAAGAAAATGGCCCAGACTGGTTTGATCTGATAGGAAAGGCAACAGTAATTCAAATAACCATTCCGTTACAACCAAAGTCTGCAGAAGAGCATCACTGAACACTCAACACGACGAACCTTGAAGCAGATGGACTACAGCAGCAAAAGACCACACTGGTGCCACTCCTGTCAGCTAAGAACAGGAAACTGAGGCTACAATTCACACTGCCTCACCAAAATTAGACAATAAAGCTGGAAAAGAGTTGCCTGGTCTGACGAGTCTCGATTTCTGCTGCAACATTCAGATGGTAGGGTCAAAATTTGCATAAACAACATGAAAGCATGGATCCATTCCATCCTGCCTTGTACTGTATCAACTGTTCAGGCTGTTGGTGGTGGTGTAATGTTGTGGGGACATTTTCTTGGCACACTTTGGAACCCTTAGTACCAATTGAGCATTGTTTACGTCAACACCACAGCCTACCTAAGTATTGTTGCTGACCATGTCCATCCCTTTAATGATCACAGTCTAACCCATCTTCTGGATGGCTACTTCCAGGAGGTTAACGTGCCTTGTCTCAAGTTCAAATCATCTCAAACTGGTTTCTGAACATGACATGAGTTCACTATACTCTAATGGCCTCCACAGTCACCAGATCTCAATCCAATAGAGCACCTTTGGGATGTGGTTGGAACGGGAGATTAACATCATGGATGTGCAGCCAACAAATCTTCAGCAAATGTGTTATGTTATCTTGTCAGTATGGACAAAATCTCTGAGTAATGTTTCCAGCAGCTTGTTGAGTCTATGCCACGAAGAATTAAGGCAGTTCTGAAGGCAAAAAGCGGGTCCAAGCAAGGTGTGCCTAATAAAGTGCCGGTGAGTGCCACTTGTACTTGTGTTTGTTTGACCAATGCTTAATGTTTTCAAGACCATAAGAATCATAAATTTAGTCATCAAATGTGTCCAAACATTTTTGGTTTTTGCTGTGGTATTTGTATAGGAAATTGCAAAGTTTCATTTGTATTGGTGACGACTGCTGAAAAACAAGTAATATGAGAACCCCAGTCTCTACAACAAGTACTTTGAATGAAAGCATCTTCTAAATGACTACTTACTTAATATATATATAAAAACAGCAGATATGCAAGTCAAGGAACAAAATGAATGTTCCCATTAGATATGAAATGACCATTTTAATGGTAATTTCTAGCCACTAAACATTAAATTAGGAGAGTAAAAAGCCGATGCACTCCCACACACAGGCCTCTATGTATTCACTCGACAGATACTATGACCCAGTCAGTATGTTGATGTGTTACACCATTTGTTTCTCTTCTTGGACTGAGCAAGACCTTCTGGGCCAACGCAAGCCTCTAGACAATACAACAGACAAAAACAGGTGCTGTTGTTATTATGAAACAGATATTCTGCTCGTCAGAATAGACCGCATGTTTATCTGCCTTCATCAATGCTTAGTGTTTGTGTAGGCGTGGATAGATATCTGGCAATGACATGCCAGCCTGAGCTCCGGCAGGATATATTGAACAGGATTTATCTGTGCCACTATCATCACCAAATGCAATTGCAGAAATAATTACAAACAGGTTCCCCCCATCTGCTGTTCAATGGACAAACAGATATTCCAACAGCAAACTGGTTTAGCCAATGTTGCTGTGCTATGCTTAAATCAAGGGTTTTACTGCTACCCTCTGCTGATTGATGTTGTAACTACACCATTTATTTTCAAAATATTCAGAAGATGCTGCCTAATATTCAAATTTTTTTGATCGAAAATACATTAAAAACAGTAATATAGAGAAATATCATTACATTTTAAAATAACTGTTTTCTATCTGAATATATTTTAAAATGTAATCTATTCTTGTGATGGTAAAGCTAAATTTTCTGCATCATTACTCCAGTCTTCAGTGTCACATGATCCTTCAGAATTCATTCTAATATGATGATTTGCTGCTCAAGAAAGATTTATTATTATTATTATTATTATTATTAATGTTGAAAACATTAATATTTTTGTGTAAACTGTGATACAATTTAAGTATTCAAGAGAACAGCATTTGAAATATTTTTTCCTGTATTATAAATGTGTCACTTTTGAATTAATGCCTCCTTGCTGAATAAAAGTAATAATGTTGTTAAAAAAGAAAAAAAATTCTTACTGACCCTAAACTTTTGAAAGTGTATTTCATGATAGTATAGTAGATGTTATACTAGAGCCTGAATTATTGGCTCAAAACTGATGTGGCATATTTATGTTGGAATATTTTAAAATTATAAACTTGGACTGGAAAAACGTTTTAGACAACTGTAGACACCTATTTTTATAACTGGAAACGTCAATATTCCTGTTATGTTTTATTTGACAACACAATTTAAAGTGTGTCAGTCATAGCGAGAATAAGTTAGACTGGATTTTGGCATTCCTTCTTACTACGTTAACCAAGATGAGAAGGAACAGGTGATTCAGACAAAAAAAAAACATAAAATAAAATAAAGGGTATTCCCATGAAGCACACAGGAACTAATTGCTGGTTCCACTTTGCCTGATTAAATCCTCAGGGCGATATGTGAGGCAGTCCAGCTTTATTTAATTAGAGTGCCGTTCCCTTCGGGTTCCAGAGCCGGGGAAGAGCTGAGAACTGAATGAAAGAACAGGGGACTACACAAAGGGCAGAAGGTCCTTTACATGTGGCCCTAAAGCAATGTCCTTGGGATTGTTTTGGCTTAGTTAACACATGGTACAAAAAGCCTCCCCTGTCAAAGGCCTTATCCTCCAACAGAGGCGGTAATGGGTTTTAGACATGGCAATTAGAGTAAATGCAAACCACTGTTTTTCAGCACTCAGATTATGTTCTAATCCTACAAGGATTAATGCAGCCCCTTTCAAAAGTGTAGCTTCCTCACCATCCTCTTCATCTCCTTGAAACCTGATTGCTACCCAGGTGATTGTAGAAGGGGCCGGTCAGTCCAGTGAGTGCTATTATGAGTGACCGAGTTGGTGCGTTGCGGTTCATCTTAAGCAATCATGGCCTTTTCCTTCTTTCTGTGAAGAGAAATATAAAACCGAAGCAGTATTACGGTCCATGCTTTTTAATGTTATAGTCATTAACTAGCTTGTCTTTTGACGTCACATTTCCCTGAATTTATCTAGGTAGCTAGCTCATTTGCATTCATCTACTGCCCTGCATCATGTGAGTCATGCTATAGTGGAGCACTAGGTGTTTCTGCTTTAAAAGGATGTGCATATTAACAGAGAATCATAGCTTGTTGAACACAAGTGCCTTAGGTTACAATGTTTAATGTGTGATTTAAAACAACAACAGAAAGGACACTCTAAAATGTCCTAAATTCACCTGATTTTATTATAAAACTAAACTGATACGATTCGCCGATGAGGGAAAACAAAAGGTCTCACCCGCTTCTGACTGCAGCCCACAATGAGGTAGGTTTCAATGTTGTGCTTCTTGAGATAGACGTTTCTTTCTCCACCAAATCCAGGTTCCACATCATAATCCCCATTCAGGTAATTCAGAGTGGCCTTAGTGATATGGATACGCCTGAGATGATAAAAACAACTTTCTGGTTGCATAATGTAGAGAGGAAGTTGCCCTGAACTCAATCAAACCTGACACATTCAGATTTGTAATTAACAATTAATTACAAATATTTTTCAGATTTTAAAAGTGAGGAGGCTCATGTGAGAAAACATGGCCCAAAAAAGAAAAAAAAAAATCCTAAACTTCATGAACCCACCCTGCTTTGCCCCCAGCTTCCATGTGATTGGCCAAGGTGACATCGTTGGACCAGACATCAAACTGCCACTTTCTTAATCCCAGCACCCCGCAGTGGACACGCCCGCTGGTGTATACCCACACGCATATTGACGTTGACGCCCAGTGACTTCCCTCACCAACCTGGAGAACAATGACAAAAAAACGTAGATATACCTGCTGTTTAATTTTGTGAATCATATATTTTTATATCACTGCATCAACAATATGCTAAATTTTAACTCTTAAGGTGATATTAAACTTTAAGTGTTACTAGAAAGAACTGTGAATGCAGTTTACATGTAAACTTTGTTGATCATGTGGGGAGAATATCTATCTATCTATCTATCTATCTATCTATCTAGCTTTCCCCTTTTCAATCTGACCAATTTACCAGTATATGTCCTACATTTAGACCCTGGCAAACTTTATCCTATATCTACCATTTTAATATATGATATAATACATAACCTTACCTATTAACACATTTCATCTAATTTTATACCTTTATGAAAAAGTCCTAAGGTGGATTAGCACTCCCTGAAATGCACCTTTCCACTCAGCACATCAACAAGTTAACAGCACATTCTGATCCGACGTCAACACGGCAATACAAGCCATCAAACTCCTTTGAACATTGAGGGTGACAGGCAAGTCTGCGAGAAAATAGTCTCGTCCTGTGATGGGGCGCAGGGGCGGCTGGCTTCAGCCCAGAGAAACACAGACACGTGCTCAGTGGAGCAGAAAGCCAGTCACCGCCATTCCTGCCTTAACAAACAACTGCTCAGAGAGACTGAACATTAGAGAAGTCAGGCCTGTGGACACGTCCACATGCACGCAAGACAAATAACTTGGAAACAACTCAATTAAGAGATGACTGACCTGACCAATTAGAAGAGCAGAACAGACCCACAGAGGTAATTCAAAGTTTCTAGAAAAAAACGTAATGCTTATAAAATTTAGTCACGATTAGTAAAGCAGGTAAATCAGATTAAGTGTTCTCTCTCAGCTCAGCCTTTCCGTGAATACTTCATTCGGTCCAGTAATAGCCTCACTTTTCATGAACGAGACACAAAATATTTCTTACATTTCTGACAAAATGCCAATAAAAAAAGACTGAATATTTATATAGGAATTTACAGTTTTCTAGAAATAAATATCAACACGAAATAGATCAAATTAAAAAGGAAAAAAGGAATAAGGAAAAAATCCAAAAAATGACATAATTAAATAAATTATAAAATAAATAGCAAAAGAATGGTTAACATGATTGCAGTTTAGCCTAATTATTATAGTTTTTAAAAATACATTATAATTGTTTAATTAAAATATTTTAATATATATTTTTTTAAAATTATTTAAAATTAATAATTAAACTATTTATTTATATGTGGTATATATATATATATATATTGCTCTTATATATATAAAATTATTAACATTAAAGGGCTAGTTCACCCAAATATGAAAATTCCATGTCGTTCAAACCCAAAAGACTTTTGTTCACAAATGAACACAAATGAACAAATGAACACAAATGAAGACATTTTTATTGAAATTTGAGAGATTTCTGTCCCTCTATTCGACAGTCCAACGCAAACTACCCACTTCTGACGCTCGAAGAGATTGTAAAACGAATCCATATGAACCTGAGTGGTTCTACTCCCAAATTTCTGAAGAGACACAATCACTTTACTATGAAGAACAGACTGAATTTGGGCTTTTGTTTACATATAACATTGACTCAGCGAACATAAACCGAACCTGCTTGAAGCGCGAGAGCAAACCTCATTGGTTCTTGCGGCGTGCCTGCATAAACACACGAGAATGAACCTCACTGGTTTCTCGTACGTCAAGCCGAACATGATTGTGCTTCTGTTTACCATATCTGATGAATGTTTAAAGGTGCAATATGTAAGAATTTTGCAGTAAATATACCAAAAACCACTAGGCTAGTGTTATATATTTTGTTCACTTGAGTACTTACAATATCCCATAATGTTGCAAACTATTTGTAATTCATGAGAATAATTGCAATTTTAACCAAGGCCTCCGGGCATGTGAGGAGTCGCCCTGTCAATTGCGTCATACCCGTGTTACCCTCGGTTTCCAGTTTTATTTTGTAGAAACCATGGAAACACCAAAGACGCTTTAATATTTACATGTTTTAATAGGCAATGGGAACAACTGTTTTGATATATTTATAGACAGAAAACTGATTATTGTTATATAGCTCAACACGTTTAGTCTTATTGTTTAAATCTAATTTTCTTGATTTTTTTGTGAGTACCATGCTTTACCATGCCTCAGAGAAAAACACTATTTTGTCAAGCAGCTAACATAGCATAATCAGATGCAGCTTTATTTTTAGTAACAGCCATCCAGCATTTAATATGATATTCTAAAATCGATCTATCTTACTGCAAACAAGTGTCTCACAGCAGTCGCCGAGCGAATGCAAAGAGTAACATTATAACATTTCAACACACTTAAATGTATCTAATATGATAAACAGCGCTGTGTTACCTCATACTCATGGCCGGAATAGCGGAAGCGGTGCCGGCGACTGTGGCATAATAAGTTCCGCTGCTCGTGAGGCGTGTGTTGCGCAATCACTCCAGCGGCCCTCAATTCAGCTCCCACAACACTCGGTCCCTGCTCTGCTTCTACTAACTACAGTAACGTTAATAATCGCGTCCATGAACATGATTTCTGTCCGAGTCCTATCCCAATTCTTTTCCACCAGGCTGTGAGGTAAAGACCACATGTCCCAAGATTCCGTGCTCAAACTGGCGTCATCAAGCTACGCCTTTGTTTTGAATAGGCCTCTAGCAACCTCTAGCGGACAGAAAATATTACATATTGCAACTTTAAATGTGAATAAAAGCCTAAATTAAATCTGTTCATCATATAAAGCGATTGTGTCTCTTCAGAAAATTTGGACTAAACCGCTCGATTCATATGGATTAGTTTTACAATCTCTTTACGAACTTTTTGATAGTTTATTGGTAGTTATGCGGACTGTCAATGGACGAACAGAATCTCTCAGATTAGTAAATAATCTTCATGTATGTTCCGAAGATGAACAAAAGTTGTACGGGTTTGGAAAGACACAAGGGGTAATTAATGACAGAAATTTTCATTTTTGGGTAAACTAGCCCTTATGTTCGAAAACCATTATAAACTACATCATTCCCATAGGCTAGGTCATGATTCACCATAGCTTCTCCTCTAAATATCCCAGCTGAAGTAAATTTTAAGGGAGGAAACTAAACTATTATAATAAACTATGATAATTATGAGAGATTTGTATGGGACATCAAAGTATATCTATATTTGTGGAAAGTGCGAGGTCTTTATTCACCATAGCATCTCCTTTGTATCTCCCGGGAGGCATTTTAAAACAAGACACAAAAGCCTTGCTGTTCCTGTCTAATGAACAGAAGCAACACTGTAATACTCACGAGATTGCTTCGATCATGTCCACACCCATCTCCACGCAGCAGTGCGCATGGTCAGCACGAGCCTCGGGCAGCCCCGACACGCAATAGTAGCAGTCGCCTAGGATCTTAATCCGCAGACAGTGATTCTCCTGCAGGACACACAGAGAATGACCAAACAGTGTAACAAAGATCTGGCTGGTGTAAAACGGGATCAACAGTGAGTCCTACAATCAAATTTGGCTGATTGAGCTGCTGTAGTTCTCTACGTTTGCATTAGTTTCTATAAAACCCTTTTACTCAAAGGTGAAATAACTGAATAGTTTGCCCATTAGGGTGTGATACTGGATATCTCATATGGGGAATGTGTTACATATATAGCCTTTCCCACATTAAAGCCCCTTCACATACCACACATGGTTTGTCCTTTTAAGGGTGTGAATTTTCAAAGGGATTTATATGATTTATGAAGACAAAACAAACTATAAAACCCAAATGGCTGTTCCTGAATGGCTTACAAAAAGGTCAGCTTTTAATCTGTGTCTACTGTGTATTTTTTTATGTAGTAAGTTTGGAATCCCACTTCCATGAATTCAAAAATCCAACCCAATTTGTCAAGATGTTTTGCTTGGAAAACATGAGTAGTCTCAACAGAAAGCTCAACAAAGGCAATATATTAGTAATAATAATAATAATAAAAAAAAAGTTCTGTCATTATTTGTTAATTGTAAAACGATATGATAAAACACAGCGTAATATGGTGCTTTTATGGTGTTTTTTGCATTCTTTTTGAGCTTGAAACCTCCAGTAATTTTTTCAGTAATGTTCTTCAAACATTGGAAGGAAGGAAGAAAGTCTTGAAAGTTTGAAACAACACAAGGTTGAATAAATATTAGACAGAAATTTCATTTTTGAGTGAACTATGCATTGTTATTGGAGTACTATAGGTATGTTAGTTAGTAAGTCATCACAACAGTAGAAAAGAAACCAGTGGAGAGCAGAGGAGGAAGCCTTGGGCCAGGGCACAGGACTCACGGCAGCAGGCCCGGGTCTTATGACAGCCACCTGAATGTCACCCCAGTGGATGCCTTGATTTAACCCGCAGTCTGTACAACAACCTCTATTGTTGATCATCAGGGCGAAGTGCGCGTGCATATTTTTTTTTGTGTCTTCGCTCGAAGGGTTTTAGGTAAGTGTGCAAACATCTGAACAGACACCAGATGGTTTCCACTTTGAGCGACATCTCTCTGCAGCAGCAGAGTATACGTGCACAAATGCATGGCAACTTGGCTGCGATGAGTCACCACCACTGGTGAGATAACGAGGAGATAGTTGGGTTGGAAAACAGCGGGAAGCTCAGTGTGCGAAGCGTGATAGCAAACACTCATCTGACAAGAGGGAGGGCCTGTCTATCCCAGTCGAGCTGTGTGAGTGGGATGCAAGTGGAATTAATATGATTGCATCTCAGTTTGCCACCGTGTTTTGCTATAAAAAAAAAACAATAAAAAAAACAACAACGCTGTTTGGCTGAGGACATGGGCTGTTCTGTGGACACTTAACGGCAGCTAGTTTGTCGAATC
The DNA here is from genome assembly GCF_019924925.1 of Ctenopharyngodon idella. Taxonomy (NCBI): domain Eukaryota; kingdom Metazoa; phylum Chordata; class Actinopteri; order Cypriniformes; family Xenocyprididae; genus Ctenopharyngodon; species Ctenopharyngodon idella. The sequence continues at coordinate 28,040,913 of NC_067223.1, forward strand.
GTGCGAAGAGCTCGTTGAGGGTCATCACTAACTCCTGGGCAGTACATTGGGAAGCCAGACTGGTGAAGCCCTCAATGTCGGCAAAGAGGATACTGCAGAGAGAGAGAGAGAGAAAGAGAAATATTAAAGTTGGAGGTTTCGTCAGCTATAGGCACTGGTATATCTTAGGTGTTCATTTATATGAAAACAGATTTCAGTGTTTTTCTCGTTGTCATATGAAGATCTCAGTAGATCTGTCTTGAAACTTTTTTTTTTTAACCATGCCATCATCATTTATATTTACTTTTCAAATACTTTTATTTATAGATTTTACTGTTTTACCCTTCTCCAAGGCCTCAGTTCATAATATTGTTAATTATTATATAAAAAGATAATCTAAACAATATTAATAATTTTTTCCACCCCCAAATGTGTACTTGTTTACCAATGGGACAAAGAGCTTAAAATGAAATGGCACCTAATGTGTGATCATAAAAGTCAAGGTAAATTTCAGAATATGTTTATTTCATGTTATTATCAAATAAAAGCTTTAATAATATTAAGCAATAAAAAGACAAAGCTGGTCATTATATTCCAAAAATATGTAAAATCTAATTTCCACCACAGAATATTAAATTGTATATCAAACACTATATATATATATATACATATATACAGCTATACATATATACAGCATATGTATATATAAATGTGTACACTGTCATCATTGTGGTTAAAAGCATTTGCCAAATAAATAAACCCAATGAAAATCAGGTCATTCTCATTAATCATCTCAGGCTCATCCCCACACATCAGTGCAGTGCAAATTCACCTATATTACATGGTTGCCACGGTTACCTGGCTGACAATTGAAACCCTCACCCACAGCTATTCATTTCAATTGACCAGTTGCAGGGTAGACTTTACATAGATACAATATAAGCTAACTAATGTGATCCCAGCATCACAGCTCCATTACCATGCCAATGGCACAGCAGACAGGTTCGTTCGGGAGAGCGCACTCTCTATAGCAATAGATGACAATCACATTAAGAGAATGTTGGGCCTACAGAGACAAGAAAGTGAATAAAGCACGATATTCCCTTGTGGGAGCCGGTAACAGATATGGCTCCTTGAATGAAAGACAAAACAAAAACCTTGTGGGCTGTAATGACTTTTCCTATTCAATATTCATCTAGAGAGCTTTTACCAAATGCTGACATTGATCTAGCTTTATTTCAAACAGCTCAGGGCTGGTCTGACACTCAAGCTAGCGTGACAGTAGGAAGACAGCGAGGTTTGACTGAAGCCCGGGATCCGGGTGAGCGTGAACACTTCATTCAGACTCAATATCAAAGACAATTTCCAGAAATGTTTAAAAGGGGCCCAGAAGGCAGGCTGTTCTTGAACAACACACTCATCTCATGTGATGTTTGCCACACCCTTTTGAGGCACACAAGCTGTGTGACTGTGTGAACTTTGACACTGCAGACCTACATATTTTTCAAAAAAGACCCTTCAAACCTCAATTAAAGGATTAGTTCACTTTCAAATGAAAATTACCCCAAGCTTTACTCACCCTCAAGCCATCCTAGGTGTATATGACTTTCTTCTTTCTGATGAACACAATCAGCGAAATATTAATAAATATCCTGACGCATCTGAGCTTTATAATGGCAGTGAGCGGGATCAACGAGTATTAGCTGAAGAAAGTGCCTCCATCCACATCCATCCATCATAAACATACTCCAGACGGCTCCAGACCTTCTGAAGTGAAGCGATGAGTTTGTGTAAAAAAAACAAACAAACAAAAACAATATTTAAGAAGTTATGAAGTAAAATACCTAGCTTCTGCCAGACTGCCTCCCGTATTCAAATTACGAAAAAAAAAACTGAACTAGCGTCGCGTCAGTTAAGCTTTTTCTGTAAGTTGAATAGGGAAGGACGTAGCGTAAGCTTTTTGAACTGCGAGAATTTTACACTTTCTTCATAAGTAGAATACAGAAGCCGGTCTGGCGGAAGCTAGATATTTTACTTCTTAACTTGTTAAATATGGAATTTTTTTTTTTACACAAACGCATCGCTTCGCTTCAGAAGGACTTTATTAACCCCCTGGAGCCGTGTGGAATATGTTTATGATGGATGGATGTGGATGGAGGCACTTTCTTCAGCTCATACTCGTTGATCCCGCTCACGGATGCGTCAGGACATTTATTAATATTTCTCCGATTGTGTTCATCAGAAAGAAGAAAGTCATATACACCTAGGATGGCTTGAGGGTGAGTAAAGCTTGGGGTGATTTTCATTTGAAAGTGAACTAATCCTTTAAACACTTAGATGTTTCAAATTCAGCTAAAATAGTAGCTTAACCATCTTAAAACTGCTGATTTAAAGAGGTTTTTAGACATTTATTGACCCTAAAGAATGTTTTTTTTTAATTAATATTATAAATTAAAAATAATAATAATAGTATTAAACAAAAAAAACAAATGTTTTGGTTTTTTTTTTTTTGGATAATGGTCTTCAAAAAGGATTTACAATTTGTGGTATCATTCATGTCCTTACAAAAAATAGTGCAAGACGAGTTACACGGCTGAGTTAATTAAATATTTACATTTTTTTTTTTTTTTTTTGCTTCTAGTAAACAAAATACAAAGTACAAATGAGAAATAAAAAAGTAATTGATCCTAAGATATGTTTGCTCAAATCTCTAACTTTAAGTATGAGAAACAGTAAGCAAGCACAATCAATTATTTAGCACTGAGTGTATTTCAGACCTCTCACTCACTTCCTAATGGTACAAATTTTCAAATTGATTTTTTTTGTCGGATTTAATTATTCAAATTAGATTATTTGAATTATTGAAATTGATTTGTGTCCCTTAACATGCCCCTGTCGGTTATATGATATGATTCAATGCACAAAAGGACAACAAAACCTCTAGCTACCATTTAGCCCACTTCCTACTCGATGATGTCAATACACCATAGTGAATTAATGATGCCACTTCTTCGTAGTAAATCAAGTGTACACAGAGCATCATGAAATGATATCCTATCATTAGAGACTGAAAGCTGTCTGAAAGCTGACAAAGATGAAGGACAGGAATATCTTATTCCAACAGCCCTGATCAAAAACAAACAAAAGCATTACACAATTGTACATTGAACTGAACTGAATCAACTTCATTGGCCAAGTATGCATTTGTCGTCGATAAACAGTTTCGTTGTTCAGACAGCTCATAAGAGACTTAAGTTAATCAATCTAAAACAAGAACTTTGACGGTTTGGACATAAGTGTAATCACAAGAAATCACAAGACAAGTAATCACAAGAAAAGTCTTTGTAAACCCATAACTGTTTCTCGAAAAGACAAATGATAATCATGTTAACTAAAAATAAACACATTAGAAATACATTTTAACAGATACCAGATTAATAATGGCAGATTTAAAGGAACAGTTCACCCAAAAACTTATTGACATTCACAGTCATTTTTCAAAATATCTTTTGGAATGACATGAGGGTGAGTAAATGATGAAGGAATTTTCATTTTCCAATGAACTATATGTATATATATATATATATATATATATATATATATATATATATATATATATATATAAATCTATACAATTATCTCATATTTTTTTTATGTAAAAAAGCGTACAGGTTAGTAACTGCATGAGGATGAGTAAATATTAAGAATTCTAATAATGGGTGAACTATCCCTTTAAAAATCCACAGATAACTAACAACACAAAAACACGGTCTACATTCAAACCCTCCTTTATGCAATATAGCATGCTGAAACACGTATATTAGTCACAGATCAAAGGTTTTTATATAGCTGACGGATCTATTAGTGTTGCTATATATAAAACCTCAAATAAAAGGCCTCCCCTGGGTGGGTGGATTAAGGTTAGTTGACTCTGAAAGTAGACAGAGTGCAGTGCTCTCTGAAGGCAGGCCTGTAGCGTCTGGGATGCTACGAGCATCTCAGACGGATCTTTAAACCTCATTTAATCGTTAACACGGAGGTGACTCATCAGCTCCCTGCAGCCTGGACACAAAAATGTCGCTGCAGTGTGGCACAATGGCAGGACGGCTCTATAAAGAGAATCCAAACGCATTACGGCCTCTGGAGTATTTCTGCTGTCTATTACAAACACACTCTGGGTCCTTTATTAGGTGCTGGTAATCTAGGGCTTTTAGCGTGTAAACATGAGGCATATTAGTATTAAATCAAATCCAGCGCACCCTAGAAGAAAGACTGCCTAGACTGTCAGCTTTCTGGAGACCAGCAATGACAATCATAAAGGAAAATAGCTGTAGTTAAATGTGTAGAGAAAAATAATTTGGAAATTCACATACATTTGTATATGTAAGAACTTTCATGTATTTATCTCTTTTTTTGCCAATGTGTGAACAGCTTGTAACAAAACCTTCCTGGATTCCTAGGTTGTCTATGAAAGCATGTGGACTGATTTTTGAGCCTCTCTTGCATTCTATGGCACATGAAACTAAAGCTTATTTGATGAAAGAGCTATTCCGTGTACTGTAAAGTCAATGTGTCATGCAAAGAAAAGGGATCAATTCAAACCATAGTCTGACATAGCCAGATCTATACACTGTAGTCTTTAGTCTCAAATATACTTTAAAATCAAACTGTCATAACAGTGTCATTTTAATTACCTCATCTGTCAACATGATGCCAGTGAACTGCAGAGCTGGTGCAAACATATCCATACTTTCTCACTGCTGTCATTTTTGTTGTGTTTACATTGAGAGGAAAGCGCACAGCACATATTTACATATTCATCTAAACGTCGCTCTCAGCAGCGTGGACGGCTTTGGGATGTTCGTTAACAGTATACTGCTGCAAAGGTATTTCAAACTTCTTTTTACTTCTAAACAAAGAAAATAACTTTCTCCATGAGTACATCGGGGCCTTGAATCATGTTCAGTCTCTTGTACGTTACGTGTGCATGAGTTGCTGAAGTTCACTTAATGGCCACCGGTGTCGCTAATAACAAGGATTTCTGAATTCTACATATAGCCCCTTTAAAGTACATTTAAAACACAACAGACCAAATGTATGTTTTATATATGTATATATACTGTAAATATATATATTTTTTTGTTTAGAATATTTATAAAAACTATCATTCAAAAGTTTGGGGTTGGTATGATTTTTTTAATGCTTCTGAAGGAAGCATCTTATGCTCTTTAATTCTGCATTTATTTGAATAAAAATAAAGTAAAATTTATATAGTAATATATAATATAAATTTATATAGTACTATTGTGAAAAATTATTAAATAAGTGCTTTCTATTTGAATATATTTTTAAAATGTAATTTATTGCTGTGATGGCAAAGCTGAATTTCAGCAGCCATTACTCCAGTCTTCAGTGTCACATGATCCTTCAGAAATCATTCTAATATGATGATTTGCTGCTCAAGAAACAGTTCTTCTTATTATTATCAATGTTGAAAACAGTTGTGCTGCTTAATAGTTTTTGTAGAAACCATGATACAAACAATTTTAAGGATTCTTTGATTAACAGAACGTTCAGTAGAACAGCATTTATTTGAAATAGAAACCTTTTGTAACAAAGTAAGTCTTTACTGTCAATTTTGATCAAATTAATGTGTCCTTGCTGAATAAAAGTATTAAGTAGAAAGTATTATTCTCATAGAAGCTGGTGAGATATATATTGTGTCGTTGGGGACAAAACAATAGTTCTTGCCAGTAGGACTGTTAATGGATTTGTGGTGACAGCAACCCTAAGGTCAAATGTAGGTGCTTTCTGAACATACCAAATTACCTTGAGAGCCAGAATAGCAAAGTGTTGACAGGGAAATTACATAATAAAATGGCAGGAAGTTTAATAACTGGAGTATGTAGTGGGTCAGCAACAGTCTGCTGAGGGACATCAGCATTAAAAACCATCCAAAAAAGAAAAGCACTGAAAGGAATTTTGCATGAAGTCACACTTCCTGCTTATTTAACATGGTCCCTTAAATCCATCAAGGCTCACTGCTTGAGAAGTCTGACCTCTCGATCCCTCGCCTCTGAATCTGCAAGGGCTGCTGCTTTCTATCTACCCATCAGTTCTGACTCTGTAACAGATCGGAAAACCATAGTTCATACTACCTTCACTTTTTTACCTGTTCTACATATGACAAGCTGATTCTATAATTCCTTAATTACGATATTGGATCTACAGCTGTTGTCTAAAAGCCTGTCAAATCTGCATCTCTCCACACAAGTTATTTGTAGAAAATTACAAATAAAATATTTCAAATTAAAAACAAATAAAAAACATAAGTAAAATCTATCATGTTTCCTTGTCACTTAAAACCATTTCTAATGAATCAAATTAATTGATCAAATGTGCAGAATGTGAGCAAGTCAACTGTAAGAAAAAAATCAGTAGGAAAAAAAAAAAAGAATAATATATTGGCAGAAAACTTTAGGGACTTTTCCTTCAATCCTAAAACACATGCATGAATGCAGTACTCAAATACTCAGTACTCGGAAAAAGTACTCAAATCTCAAATCAAGTATGTTTTGACTAACAATATAAAAAGACATTACATGGGGCAAAGTGCATAAACTTGAAGAACACAATGCAAATATGCTAGTTTTATATAATTTGAAACTGCTATGACAGCAGAGAAGATGCATGGGCATTAATTTGCATTATTTTAATGTAAAAAATGAAACATAACCTAAAATCTGCCCTGTGATACACAAATGTGGACATGTATGCATTTAAGCACTACACAGTGGGCTTAAACAGCCCTTCTACAGCAGATTTTGTTCACAAACAACTAACAGTCGTGACCTAAATATGATTTTAATTTACAATAATCAATCCTAGAATTCGGCATTGATAACTTACTTTTCACAACATCAGTCACACGCGCATTCAAGCTCAGAGGAACTCCTGGTTCTTAGCTCATTTTGAGTCAGACTTGTGAATTCAGTGAATCGTTAACTGGACACTCGCTCTGAAAGGATCACTGAATCAGTGAGTTTTTGACTCAAGAACAGCAGCAAACAGATCAGTCCAATTTTTCATTCCCCCAGCAGAACTTCCAGCCTCCTCTTCCCTTATAGTGTGGGTTTTGTTCAAGAGCAAAGATTCAAATACAGACATTGTTATATAACCGTCCTCAGCAATTAAACTACTGGGTTCTCTAGAAACAGACTTATCAATATTCCACTTAGCGAGATATCGCTTGGCTGCACACTTACATAATTCCTCTGACCATGAAGCCTATTTGGTGGGGGCTTTACTGAAAAAGGAAAACAGACAGACCCACGACTGAAGACAACAACCCAAAGGGCCAGAAGTCTTGCTGCCCACTGGCTCACAAACCCCAAGTTCATGTTGCCCTTTGTTGTTATAGTCTATCCGCCATTCGATCATAGAAAAAGACTGGCAGAGTATCAAACCCCAACAGCCATTAAAACACTGGAGGTCACCAAGTCTCTGTACTGTTGTTTTCTAATAGGCACTAGTATCAGTTGGCAGATCACTGTCTGTACTTCTATTGTTAGTTGCATAAAGTTAAAAAAGTTATCATAAAGCTCTGCTCAATGATCACCAAAAATAAAATAAAATAAAAATAAAATAAAATGGAAAACAAATGTAATATAATTCTGTATAATTGTGTACTACTGTAGTTTTAGCTGTAATATGGCGTGGCAGGCAGTATCTGGCGCTAAATCCAACTCCTCCCGTCAAACTGTTTTATTTCTTGAGTTACTCTTCACCCCTTCAGATTTGGAATTACAGTGGAAAATACAGTGGAGAATCAGAATTCATCTCATGGATCCCAGAGTTCTCTTATGTTATCAACCTGAGACACACATGCTTTTAACACCAAATACACTGGGTAAGTACATTAGAAGCAAACTCTCAAGTCTTCACAAGATTAAAGTTGAAGAACAAATCAAAGATCAACATGAGGTGAAACAACAGGTTACACCTAATAGGGCCTCTTGTAATCGTGAGTGTCCTAACTAGTCTAGTGCTGTGGAAATCAACTTGAGTGGGAATGTGTCTGGAGACGTCCAGAAGAGCTGCCATGACACATGGAGGGTCAGTTGGAGATAGAGATGATGAGCCAGTGTTCTCATCTCTAAATCCACAAGAGGGTGCAATATCTAATGCTTATCAGATTTATAAGGCACTTACAAGCTCTGTTCCAAAACCTAGTGAGCTGCTTATGAAGACAGCATAGCATATATATACAGTATATTCCTAAAAATAAAAAGAATACATTCATTTAATAATAAGGAAACTGCATCATGTTGTTAGTTTAGCAACATGTTAAAAGGCGCAGATTTTGTGTTTGCTTTTGAGGTTGAATTTTCAGTTACAAAGAAGGTAACTGTCTATGAGGGAAGCTCACTAGGTTTTGGGACAGAGTTAAGCACTCAAACTTAATAAGTGTTAACATAAATGGTGTAAAAATAATTGTAATGACTATTGTGGGCTTTAAAAGGAGCTTTGAGGTACAAACACTGACTACTATTTTTCAGGCTATTTGAGGAGTCACTCTTACCTCACATTGTCATGCTTTTGAATATAGATCTTGTGGAACATCATATCCTCTTGTTTGGCATTTATGTCAGCTTTCATCTCCATGGCGACATGTCGAGGAAGCACAGAGAGGAGGAGGCGTTCCTGCAAATGATGACAGTGATAGTAAGGGGGAAAAGAGGGGAAAGACAAATAAAGAGAGAAACAAACATAGTATCATAGTATCAAGACATGGAATCATCTCAATATTTCTGCCATACTGTCAAGAATAGAGAAAACTGAAGGACACTCCAGAAAATTACATTAATTCTACTTTAGTCCTATACCACTAGTACTGTGGTAAAAGTTAGCATAAAGCTCTGCTCAACGATCACCAAAAATAAAAAATAAAATGGAAAACAAATGTAATAAAATTCTGTATATTTGTGAACTACTGTAGTTTTAGCTGTAATATGGTGTGGCAGACAGTATCTGTTAATAGTTATTTAATACTGGTAAGTTATCTACAGGACATGCTGTTATTTTTTGAAAGACTTCAAAAATCACGTTTGTCAAAATAATGATGCATGGCCCCCGTGGGCTACTGTGTGTGAGAAAACAGCCATTATTTTTTCCCTTTGGTGCCACTATGAATCTCCAGACTGTTGGTTGTGGTTCTAATCTCGCAAATTAATCAGCACTGCGTGTCTCCACGCACAGGTTTTCTCATAACTTCAGTTCCATACTGAAAATCACTGGACATGTGAATGGATTCCAGATGAAGTGCTGTCCATTCATTTAGCTCTAATTCGAGCAATCTGCAGCTATTTCCTCACACATGTTTGAGTCTGTCTTCTGGGCATACTTTTTTTTCTCATGCGTACAGCTTGCATTGAATGATTATCATGCTAATAAAATTATAATTTAGTTTTCATATGGTTCTCCTAGGTATTTAAATGAATACTATAGTATTAAACATGGTACTTTTGTTACCTGGTTATGGTATCTAGGCACTTAAAATTGTATGAATATCTTTCCGTTATACACCGATCAGGCATAACATTACGACCGCCTTCCTAATATTGTGTTGGTCCCCCAGTTTTGCTGCCAAAACAGCCCTGACCCGTCGAGGCATGGACTCCACTAGACCCCTGAAGGTGTGCTGTGGCATCTGGGACCAAGATGTTAACAGCAGATCCTTTAAGTTCTGTAAGTTGTGAGGTGGGGCCTCCATGGATTGGACTTGTTTGTTCAGCACATCCCACAGATGCTTGATTGGATTGAGATCTGGGGGATCTGGAGGCCAAATCAACACCTCAAACTCACAGTTGTGCTCCTCAAACTATTCCTGAACCATTTTTGCTTTGTGGCAGGGCGCATTATCCTGCTGAAAGAGGCCACAGCCACCAGGGAATACTGTGTCCGTGAAAGGGTGTACATGGTCTGCAACAATGCTTAGGTAGGTGGTGGATGGATGGCAGGACCCAAAGTTTCCCAGCAGAACATTGCCCAAAGCATCACACTGCCTCCGCCGGCTTGCCTTCTTCCTATAGTGCATCCTGGTGCCATGTGTTCCAAAGGTAAGCAATGCACACGCACACCGCCATCCATGTGATGTAAAAGAAAATGTGATTCATCAGACCAGGTCACCTTCTTCCATTGCTCCGTGGTCCAGTTCTGATGCTTATGTGCCCACTGTTGGACAGGGGTCAGCATGGGCGCCCCATACGCAACAAACTGCAACGCACCGACTGTCTGTCTGTCTGTCTCTCTGTCTGTCTGTCTGTACTACCGTTCAAAAATTTGCGGTCGGCAAGATTATTAATGTTTACCAAAAAAGTCTCTCATGCTCACCAACACTGCATTTATTCGATCACTGACCCCAGACTTTTGAACAGTAGTGTATATAACTGTGCCTAGAAAATCATCATGCTGAGCATGAAGTCTTTCAGACACATAGAATGACACAAGAAGTTAAAACATGCTCTGCAGCCACAGGAGTCCGCTTGATTTCTGTTGGTCTCTTACCTGTTGCTGGTTTTCTCTTTGAGAGTGCAGACGAGCTTGAATACATTCTCTGGTCTCCTGGAAGGCTTGTCTCTGTGAGCCTTCTGCTGGGTAGTGTGTGCATACACCAACTATATTAGTGCAGGAGAAGATCAGGACATTGGACACGAGCTGTGAAGAAAGAAAGCAAAATACAACATCAAGCAATATGAAACGTGACAACAGAGCTCTTTATACTTAAGAGATCTAAATATTGATATTGATGATATGTGTTGACACCTTAAAGGGATATTTCACCTAAAAACGAAAATTCTGTCATCAAAAGATATTTTGAAGTCCAAACAAGATTAGACCCAAATGACTTTAATTTTATTGACCAAAAAATATATAAGTAAATACAGTGACATTATTCAAAATATCTTCTTTTGTGTTTCACAGAAGAAAGAAAGTTATACAGGCAGAATTTTCATTTTTGGTTGAACTATCCTTTTACTGTGCATGTGATTTTAATAAAAAATAATGACATTTGTGTTTTATTTATGTATTTATTTTCTCTATGTTCACCTCAGAGCACTTTCATTAGACTAAGTTGACAATCATCTGGAGTAGTTTATCTGTGATTTACTGAATGTAATCTGTTGTGTAAGTCTTGGCATTCTGGGAGTTTCAAACTAATACATTTCTGCCAAACTAGTTTTATGATATATTACAGAGTGTGCTGATGTTTCATATAGTTTTAACCCATACTTATTAAAATAGCTAATATATAATTGTTTTAAACAAGTGTCGCTGCTATAGTGAATCTCTGGGGGTTCACTACCAAGCAGGCCCCATAACCACAGTAGACACTGAGAGGGCACAAATTTGAGATTAGTGGCTCATCAGTATTATTTTTCCAATGGTTTGTTCTTGAGCTATTACATTTGGTTACTCCAATGATGAACATGTGGGTACAGCCTTGCTACCAAGGAATTAATTGGGAATTGTAAACCGGAAAAGTTTCAAAACAAACATACAGTATGCACACACAAACACCTTATTTGACTTTTACATTGCGATGTCCAAGATGAGTTGTGGTTAAGAGAAAGCAAACCCAGGAAGTCTGCAAACTTAAAATAGAGCATATGATAAAGACTAGCCAAACAACCTGAAGCTGTTCAGTGTCAAGGATTTTCAATTTATCTGGGTTAAAAAGGCCCTCCCTCCCTCTCATCCACAAGCGGGGTCAGGAACAGGGCGTCTTTACTCCTTTCAAACACTGGTATCAGGGGCAGCGAGACGCATTCCCATAATATCTTTGCTTGAGCTGGACTGAACTTCAGTGGACATATCTCTGCCATGACCTCAGGGTCCAAAACACAGCCGCACCAAACGCTTCACCCTAATATGGACTGTGTTAACATAACTTTGCTTTTCTTTTGGTTTATTTTGTCTTTAAAGGGGACCTATTATGCAAAATTCACTTTTGCATGGTGTTTGGACATAAATGTGTGTTGGCAGTTTGTGTAAACAACCACCCTATAATGATAAAAATCCAACCACTCCTTTTTTTTTTTTTTAATCCCATAAATCATAAGCAGTGTCTCAGAACAAGCCGTTTCCAGATCCCTGGCAATGTGTCGTCACATTAGCCACAGGCCCCACCCTCGAATGTTGACAGACACTGCCGTTTTAACATAGAACCACCCTGAGCGAGTTCACAGCAAGTTGTACACAGTCCGCCATTGCTGCACTGATGAGAATGTCTCCCAAACGTTTTAAGTGTTTTGTAGCTGGATGGATTAATCCAAATCTGAGCTGCTGAAGACAAGGTGGATTAATTTTGATTTCCAAGAAAATGCTCCCTCAACTCTACCAAAATTTGTTTATGTCTGCGCGAATCATATCACACACCGGACTGCTTTGTGAACGAATGTCAATACAAAGGGACAATACAAAACAGAGGTTGTGCTAAAAATGTGCTACTCAAGGATATATAAACTACTGTTCGTGATCCAGCTTACAGTCTCCAGAGTGATACTGGATACGGCAGTAATGAAGTTGAGAGCACTTTATTACAGTTCATCGGAGTTGATTTACGGATATAACGTTTACCAGTTTATTAAGCACCACCAGAAAAGGAATAAGGTCTTTATATATTTGTTTACTGTTAGTTGTAACGAGTGTTTCTGTGTACTTCGCTATATATGTTGATAATAATACAAGGGAAAGAGAGTTTATGGATAATATTTCAATGCACACTTGCACTGTGTTTTATTAAGCTCTTACAGTGATTTTCTAGAGTAAAAACAGATGCTTCATATTTTGTGTGAAGTACAATAAACATCATAAAACTCATCTGTAAAGTTTTGGCCATCATTCGGACAGTACAACAGGCTTGTACTAATATAGTGGATAAAACAAGAAGACAATATAAGTTATAACCGTAATTAAACTAAACTATACCTTTTCCTTTTCATATATTTGCAGTTTCTGACATTATAGGGTGTCCTGAATGAATCCTGTCACCGGAGAATCAGCTCGTGAAGCTCCGCCCTCTTAGGCAGAGTGCAGCTGCTCATTTGCATTTAAAGGGCACACACTGAAACGACGTGTTTTTGGTTAACCACAAAAGTGTTAACATGCTATAAAAAATTATCTGTTGGGTATTTTGAGCTAAAATTTCACATACACACTCTGGGGACAACAGAGACTTATTTTACATCTTGTAAAATGGGGCATAATAGGTCTAAATAACAATCAAAAAAAAAAAAAAAAGGCGTGTATTAGCTAAACACTTTTGCTGTGCATGGCAAGGTGAGCATGACATTATCAGGGAAAGCTTTAAAATGCTTCTGCTTTTTATGAAAACACTAGTGACATTTAATGAAACATGAACACAGACACAAAAAGTTGAAAGTGTTGTGTGTCTGCTGCATTGAGTGCTGGAGCTTTGGGCCTGTGGTGCATTAACTTCACCAGTGTCACTGCAACACATACAGTAGACAGACTGCAATGCAAATATTCCTAAGCATTAATCCTCTCTATTAATACACTCCCTTTTCATGTTCCGTAATGTCCTTATTCGGAGGTTAGGAAGGCGGAATCCCTCTGTCACCGGGTAGGAAGGGATGCATAATAGCGCTTCTCGGACGTAGGAATGCGGGGCTATCAGAGTGGGAATAAATATAGTAGGAACTCTTTTGTTTTTAATGGATTAATGTATACATCACGCTTCTCAAATTAGCCTTTTGTGCTTCATCTCATGTGTTATTCACGATGAGTACTAATGCAAACTGCCACCTTGACAGATGTAGCCATATTCTGCATTTGTTGGACATATTCATAATGAGCAGAGCAGCGGGAGGATGGGTCAGTCATGGGTCCTCTGGGAAGCCAATCACTCACTCACTGTCAAGTCCAGCCAGTACAGCAAAACCGCCGATGCCAGATGCAAACCCTATGAATTGGAACAGCTGGCTGCTGTCTTAGCCAGGAATCTGAAATAGTGGTCATGCAGAGCAGTGTGTACAAGATAACAAGTAAAGGCTCAAAATACTAAAATGATGATATAATACATGTTTTGATTATGTTTTACTTAGGCCCTGTTTACACCTGGTATTAAAGGCACAATATGTAATATTTTTAGATTCAAATATGCAAAAACCACTAGAACAATGTTATATATTTTGTTGACTTGTGTACTTACATTATACCAAATGTTTCCAAGAATGTTTATATCCAGAGAAATCAGTCATTTTAACCAGGACATGGACCGTGTCATTGCGTCGCCTGTCAATGACGTCATATCCACGCTACCTTCGATGTCCAGTTTTACTAATATTGATCTAGATTACTGCAAAGTGCAACAAGTCTCCAAGTGAACCACGGCTCTTGACTCATCCTGCTTCGTACCATCATATCATTAATAAAACTTTAATACATTAGCTTATCCATGAACATGGATTTCTGCCCAAGTCCGTCGGATTCCTTTCCATTGGCTATGGAGGTGAAGACGACAACTCCCATGATTCCACGCTCATTCACGCATCATCAAGCCTTTGTTTTGAATAAGTGACCTCTAGTGGTGAAAATTACATATTGTTCTTTTAAGATGCATTTTGGTCGATCAAATCACAAGTGGACGACACTAAATACAGGTGTAAACGGGGTCTTAAATGTTTTAAGCCTGTCCACTTTCGACCACTTCCAGAGGTAGTCGAAAACACATTCGACCGGATTGCTTTCGTAGTGTAGACGTTAAATGTGTTTGTACAGCCACAAAAGACTGCCTACTCTGCTGACTTAATGCATAAACATTATGGGAAGCTAGTCAGACGGGATTTAAACTTTGTCGGCTGAAGACCTAAATTTGGTTTGAAGATAAACAATGTACCAAGCACAATGTTCTCTCACCATTCCTGATTTATAACACACACTCACAGCGTTCGGCGTGGTTTTGTGGCTGTAGCATAATAACACTAGTACACAGATCAGTAGAACAAGTAGGTTACAGAATTGCCAAATATGCAAACACTGGCCATGAAAAAGTCTCTGCTATTTCATATTTTCATTCAGTTTAGTAGTTAACCTTTCACAAATTCATGCTAAAAACATACATAAGAGCACAGACAAAGTTCTTATTTCTTATCCATATAGCAATACTTATTAATGAAAAATATAACAGTAATAAATACTGCTGCATGAATAATAAACAAATAATAAAATTACGTAGTTCATAGTAAATTATTAACAAATTGTGATGCAATAAATAAGGTCTAATTTAACAATGTCCATCCCACCAAAAAAGACAGATGACATGTCATGACATGTCTGTAAATCGTAAAACATTATATTAAATAAAACATCTTGCACAAACATATATACGTCTGTCTCTTTCAAAGTTTTATGTAGTGTATATGTTACCGGCAATGTGTGAAAAGCAGGTATTGTATAGAATGCTTAAGGAATATATAGAATGCGTGAAGTTGGTAGGGAAAGTATGAAATGTCTTGTTTTTGTGATTATGTTGCATACTTTTCCCTGGACATTCTATACATTACCTAGGTATTGTATAGAATGACAAGCCAGCTGGCCCTTTGGCATTGTATAGAATGCCTAGGAAATGTGTGAAATATAACCATTTCATACTTTGCGTACAAACTTCAGGCATTCTATATATTCCCTAGGCATTCTATACAATGCCGTATTTCACACATTGCAGGTAACATATGTAATGAGTTGCATTTGTAGGTGTTATTATAGCACAATTCTTAAAGTCCCCCTGAAATCAAAATTTAAGTTTTTTAGCTTTTATTATGATTATGTTAGCCTTAAGGTTATGAATAAGCTGGTGTGTTCCAAAACAATGACAAAATTTGCATATAGGAGATATAAGCATTCAAAACTTACAGTCTCTCACTTCTGCTAAAATGGATCACGGATTTTCATGACATGACATCACACTTCAGTTTCTCATCAAATCTTTGGTCCAATCAAATGCTCTCTAGAATCTGAAGTCCCGCCTCCTCCTACACTCTTACAGATGCTGAAGCCTCGGCTGAAATCGGTCATTTGCTCACAGATTTACTAGTTTCTACATGGTGAATGGCATATAGTGCACTATATAGAGAATAGGTTTGAATAGAATGATTCAGACAGTGTAAATATGCTTTCCTTTGACGCAAATGAAGTCTGTTTTCGTGTGTCACATGAACCGCCGCAACGCGAGCAGTCTGCTCCGGTCCAGAGACACGAGAACACAGAGTGGATCATATGCTCGAGACGGCACAGACCACAAAAGGTATCGGACCCATTTGAATTCTGCACAGAATGCTGTATATAAGCGACTTAGAAGAGATTAGGAGGAGAAAACGGTTAGAGATTAGAAGGAAACAGAGGTTTTACTGAGTCTAATGGCTCTGGCGAGCTGTAACATAAACAAAACGCTATTGGCTATTTAAAAAAAGGGGCGGGGCTGTTCGATATATCGCCCTGTCTTCCTGTTTCAGTTAAAATTACGTCAACATATTGAATAATGCTGTGCGTTCCAACACTCTTCAGTGGACCTTTAACACCCCACCCCAGACATCACTAATTTCCAATTCCCAATGTTATTAGCTTCCTCAACTTTGATTTTTTACAGTGTGTACAAAAAGTCAGCCAATTATCAGTCAAATTTTTTAAATGACATCTTAAATATAATACAAGGTACGTACCGAACCGTCATGTTTGTGTACCGTTACACCCCTACTAAATATGTAATACTGTATTATTAAACTGGTGCATATCAATATGAATAAATAATACTGTGCTCACATAGTAATTTAAACTATTGTATATATTAAACTATAGCACAAAACACACTCTAAGCATTTGAATTACTCATCAGAATAGAGTCATATATGATCCTTACTCAGAGCAATCTCATGCACATAATAGGACACTGAAGCTTAACAGCATGAATCCTCATATGAACACAGTCTGTGTAATGGATGTTCCACTATGCATTGTTCCAGCAAGGTGAACAATGGTAATGGTAAAGTATGAGCTGCAAGCTGAACCTTGAGGTCCAACACACCTAATAGAGAGTTCTGGCAGCTCTGAGATGGCTGGTTGTAGCACTTGCATATTGTTCAAACACATTTAATGCTTCAAGGCCTGAAACATGCTATATGCAAATACAAGAATGTAATGTGTCTAGCTTCACAAGCCTAATGTATAACTGCAAAATTTGAAAAGGATGTGCTGTATTCTTGTTCTATCTTTTCTCATTTATTTTCATTTTGTCCAACAGTTTGTTTTCTATGACAGTCTATGACTGTCAATATTTTAGGGCTGCCAAAGTAAATGTGTTAACTGAGCTTATTTAAATGTGTTTCAATATTTTTCATGAAGTCGGGTTAGTTGAGAATACTGGCCTCAAATACATGTTCTCTAAAGTCCACATATTATAGTCAACATACTGCTGTGCCAGGAGAAGGTCCTCATGCATCTTTGATGAATATGGATTTAATAACAGACAACGGGCGCAGTGCGTTTATAAAGAGCGCAACCTGAACAATAAAACACAGTCAACAACTCATTTTCTATGCAATATAGTCGTCAATCATGTGGGAGCAAAAGCAGGGATGGAGCTGTCATCCCTGTTCCATGCGGCCGTTGGAGAGGCATGGCTGGCTGAGCTGTCTGACTGTGTTCACAGAAGCGTACTGCCTCAGACGGCATGAACTGTAACTAGGGAACAGGCAGCGCACAGCAAAACATTATTTCAGAGAGATTAATGATTGCTGGCGGCACCATAAAAATCCCACCAAGCAAAATGTGCCAAAAGTCAATATTTGTCCGCAAGCGAGTCCCCCGTCTTCCCCTCTCCCCACCTCTTTCTGATAGTTCTGCTATCTGTATCGGTTCAAAAGCAAGGCTACATCTCATTTGACTAAAGGATTTTAGCAGTTTAAGGCAATGAATTATCTTATCAGAAGTGCTGGCGATAAACCATCTAAAAATAGTAATGCTACTAACTACAAGCTCTTTTCAGACTACTACCATTCAAAAGTTTGAGTTCAGTTAAGATTTCTTTATTTAATAAATCGATTCTTTTATTCAGAAGGACACATTCATAATTGATCAAAACTGTCGTTTACAATGTTACAAAAGACTTCTATTTGAAATAAAATCTGTTCTTTTGAGCTTTCTATTCATCAGAGAATCCAGACAAAAAATCACAGTTTCCACAAAAAATATTAAGCAGCAACATTGATAATAAGAAATGTTTCTTGAGCACCAAATCAGCATTAGAATGATTTCTGAAGGATCATGTGACACTGAAGACTGGAGTAATGACTGCTAAATTTAAATTTGCCATCACAGGAATAAATTACATTTTAAATTATTAAAATAGAAAAGTTATTTTTAATTGTAATAATATTTCACAATATTACAGTTTTTTATTGTATTTTTTATCAAATAAATGCAGCCTTGGTGAGCATACAGTAAGAAACTTCATTCATTAAAAACCCCAAACTTTTGACTGATCAAAATTCACTGAAAAAAAAAAAAAAATCACCAATTGATTCACGCTCCTGTGTCTTTTTTTGTAGCAAAATAATTATTTAATCGTTGCTGCTTAAATTGATCATTATTGTGTAGTCTAAATGTATGCATTGTATTTACTGTAAATGTAATATCCCTCAATGTTTTTCAGCATACTCACGTTATACACATTTTGGTATTTTACTTCAGTATTGTTTCCTCTACACAATAAACGTTTCTATAATAATAATAAGAATAAGAATAAGAATATAAGATAAAAGTGCACAGTATAATACTTTAACCAATTAAATATGTCTGGAAGTTCAAGAAAAGAACAGAGCCAACCAAGAGAGCAAAATGATTGTATCACACAGAAACAAGTGTGTTATTTTCTCATATTCAGTAACCACTGCTCCTTAGTAATTGTTTCTTTATTTGGGCAAAATATTTTGCCTTTGTACTGGCTATGGCCAGTTTCTTGTATACGAAATTGGCCACACTTTCTGCACGTATTTGCTTTTACAGTACCATTGTATGACCGTTTGGTTGGGGTGGCTGTGTCAGGTGGGTCAGAGGAAATGGCTCCAGGGTTAATGCTGGAAAATGGGGCTGGGCAGGACAACTGTAACATCTGAGACACAACAGGGGCAGAGGGTGTGTCAGGAACCAATGGGTGTGGTGCTGTCGGCCTGGGATAAATTGTCCTTAGCTGGCTGAACGTGGCTGAACGCTGAGGGTGTAAAGCTGATGGCTCAAATGAAGTTGCTGTGGCAGATGTACAGGCAGCTGAGGGCCGGATCTTTCTAATCTTTGTTTTTGCCTGCCCAGCTGTGTCTGGTGGCATCTGGTAGTTATGCAACTGGTGACTATATTGTGGTGGCACAACAGGCTGTACTCGTGCTGGAGGCAGAGCATCCAATGCCACTGGACGTGCCTCTGGAAGCTCCAGCCCTTGCAACAGCACTGAGACCTCCTGACCCTTTAAGCGTTCATTGTGCCACGTTGTAAGGGTCCTCTGGTTTACCTCAACTAACTGAAGGGTTGTTTCGCTCATCAACGTCCCATTGCTCAGGATTAGCTGCCGAATTCTTCTGTAATCACGAAGAATGAGTTCCCATCTGGACAAAGATTCTTTCCAGCAACTGAGAGGTCCTATCAGAGGTAGGGCACATGTCCTCCAGGGGCTGACTATTCTGCCTCAACAAGTACTGCACATCCCTGAACAGAAGCCTGCACACGTTTCGGGTTAGAGTGCAGCTGAAAGCAATGTGAAAGGTTTTGCTCGCGAAAGCTTCACCTTAACCGTCTTGTAGTCTCTTTCCTCGTCAGGTCAGAAACTCAGGACGTGGGGTGTCTGTTAATGTCTCCTTCCCCGTCGAGCTGGAAACGCAGAACAAGGGTGAGTCTACCCGGGGGACATATTTATCCCTTTCTAATGAGGAGGAGATTGAAATGTGGCGCCTTGCCGATCCTGGAGTGTGATTGGCCACTGTTATCTGAAGCAACCCCGGTGTTGCCCGCCCTAGTGTGGAACTCATTTGCATAGCATAAAGTACAGTGTTAAAATAGTGTCTTTAACATTTTACCCATGCATTATTTCTTTACCAAACCTCTTTCAAATTATTAAAGGCATCGTAGGGAACAGATAGACACCAAACACAATATGAAATGGTTAAATCATCGTCCATGCATTTGTTTATCTGTTAACAGGACTGTCCCATGACCTGTTGTTTTAACAGTCAGTAACCATTAACACGAACTGTGCTTTGCATGAAGATGGAGTGGATGTGATGCAGTTTCGATCAAATTAAGGCCTCCAAACATAGGTATGAATGGATTTAGATAGATCTCTGTGGCCTCTCTTTATTTCAGTCACTGCTGCTCCATCCAGGGGGTCCTGAAGGAATTTTTATGGCAGTCCTTGCCTAAATCTTAGGAATGAGTTTGGTGGTTAGAGTCAATGTGTCGTCCAATGAGAAGTCCTCTCCTTGGTTTTGGTGGGTGCAGAAGGTTCCCCTTCCTGCTCTGGAAGAGGTGTCTGGCCGTTGTCCTAACATCTTATCTGATGTTGCTGAACATTTGTTTATGTTCATTCACCAAAGATCCAATCACAGTGTGGCACATCTTCTTACACACCAGCAGTTAGAGAGGGGCCCTGTCGTAAACTGGTCCCTGGAATGCCATCTTAACTGTTGTTCACAACAACTGTCCACTATACTAACGAGGAGCTGCAGAGGCCGGCCGTCGCTCCCGTTCAAAAAACTGCACGAGGACCAGCAAGCGACCAGCTGATGAAAAGCGTGCTGGCAGGAGTTTGCATCCTAGATTACCCTCGGTGAGCAGAGCGGTGTAGTAGAGGGAGCACGCAGGCCCAAGGGGGCGCAGGTACAGCTCGAGTTTCTCTTCATTATCGCATAAATCTTTCGCCTTTTACTAAAGATTTCCGTGGAGGGGAACGTTTGCGAGTGTACTGTATTTTTGGGGGCTCTGCTTACGGCAGAGCCGCACAAGAGCGTTAAAAGCAGAGTGAGCGCGTTTGCGCTTGTCCCCCGTGGTCGGGCCTTCTGCCAACGTGGAGCGGAAGGAGGTTGTCCGTATTTGCCGCCTTTGCCGGAGCGGCAGTTTGACCCAGTGGCTTCGCAGAACGGTTCGCCGTTTCAAGACGCTGGTGACGCCTGCTGTTCAGAATGGTGCAAATGCAACGAAATCTCAGCCAAACTGTGCATGCAAACTCCTTTTACAAACCAGCTGCACATGTTTTTTTGTTGGAAGTGTCATCTGTTAAATGCACTTGTCAAATCATATCATAATATTAAACATGAAGTGGCTGAATAAAATGTGTTATTATGTGGTAGAGCTTGTTTGTTTTTAACGGAGAGCTTGGGTAGGTCAGGTCAATAAAAAAAGTTCACGTGTTCTTTTCTGTGCCGGGTCCAAACAAAGAGCGTTTCAGTTCCTTCGCTGACCGCACAAAAGCCGGCATCAGCCGGCGCCCATGCGCCTGCGTTGGTGGTATAGTGGTGAGCATAGCTGCCTTCCAAGCAGTTGACCCGGGTTCGATTCCCGGCCAACGCATCGCTTTTGGCTCAAGCTGACCTTAAAGCGGTCGTCCGCGAGCCCTTGCTGGAGCAAAAAAAAAAAAAGTTTGTGTGGGTCCTTGGGTATCAGCAAAGGTCGAGGTCTCCCCGTCGGGGAATCGAACCCCGGTCTTCCGCGTGACAGGCGGAGATACTGTCCACTATACTAACGAGGAGCTGCGGTGGCAGGCCGTCGCCCCGATCGGTGCAGCTGCTGGTCCAAACGGTTTAAATGCCACCAAAACTCATCCAAATCACCTTTTACACACCAGCTGCAAAGCTTGCTCCCATATGGTCTAGCGGTCAGGATTCCTGGTTTTCACCCAGGCGGCCCGGGTTCGACTCCCGGTATGGGAAGCTCGGCTTGTCTTTGCTTCCCTTGTCGAACAGCCAGCGCGTCTGTCTGCGGCAGAAGCGTTTTTAGTCAGCAGTGGAGCTGCAGCAACCTGATAGGTTGTGGTTCCTTTCCCCTGCTGCGTGCCTTCGATAGCTCAGCTGGTAGAGCGGAGGACTGTAGGTGGAGAGTTGGCAATCCTTAGGTCGCTGGTTCGACTCCGGCTCGAAGGAGGTCTTTTTCACACGCAAACACTTTCGTGCCCGCGCCTAAGTTTCAGAAGCGCGCCGCGTCGCATTCGCGACCGCCGCTGGAAGGTAAAAGCGCATTCCCTGACCGGGAATCGAACCCGGGCCGCGGCGGTGAGAGCGCCGAATCCTAACCACTAGACCACCAGGGAAGGGCTGTTTGTCCCGCCCCCTCAAGCCTGGCTGTGGGCCCCTACCTGAGTTCGCTGCAACCGCTCAAGCAAGAGCACTGAGGCTTGTAATTTCCTCCTGGAGAGGAGAGAGCGTCTGACCCTGAATCACACTTCTTCCTCGTGTCAGGATGGCCGAGCGGTCTAAGGCGCTGCGTTCAAGCTGGGGAACAATAGTCCAACGAAGAAGGGAAGAGAAAGAAAAAATGGAATAATAAAACTGCCATGGGCTGACAAAGAAGCAAAAGTGGCAGACCGAGCCAGCCAGGAGTCGAACCTAGAATCTTCTGATCCGTAGTCAGACGCGTTATCCATTGCGCCACTGGCCCACCGGCCATAGCGCTTCTCTCGTGGTCGTGTAATGCGTGGCAGTGCTTTTGTTAAGGTTTAATATCAACTTGCCAAAGGGTTAAAGACTCTAGCTTGAGCCCACAGCCAAAGGTTAGCATTGTCAGAAGTGGGATTCGAACCCACGCCTCCAGGGGAGACTGCGACCTGAACGCAGCGCCTTAGACCGCTCGGCCATCCTGACACGAGAGCTGAGGGTGAGCAGTATTTTTGGAGCTCCACCGAATGGCAGATGATCTGGAAGCTAGTGCTTCACCGCTCAGCCCCGCCGAAGCACATGCCTCGCTCGCTCAGCCCCGCCGAAGCACATGCCTCGTTGTTCCTGATCCAGATGATCAGGAACAGGTGCAGGCAATGAGTGCTGATGGGGAGATGACGAGGAAGTGAGTGCAGGTGAGGAAACAGGAGGATCATGGGTAATGGAGTCCGGGAACAGAGGGAACCGTGACATTTGCTGTTTTTGCTGTATTTTGATCAAATAAATGAAGCCTTGGTGAGCAGGTGAGCTTTTAAAAACATTTAAAAATCTTACAGTTCAAAAACTTTTGACTGGTAGTGTATATAAATATATATATATATATATATATATATATATATATATATAATAGTTTATTGTTGTTTAATATTTATTATATATTCCCATATGCTTTATAATGTATGTATACATATCCTTATACATACTCACGTATACACATTTTGGTATTTTACTTAGTATTGTTTCCTCTACACATAAACGTTTCTATAATAATAATAAGAATAAGAATAAGAATATAAGATAAAAAGTGCACAGTATAATACTTTAACCATTAAATATGTCTGGAAGTTCAAGAAAAGAACAGAGCCAACCAAGAGAGCAAAATGATTGTATCACACAGAAACAAGTGTGTTATTTTCTCATATTCAGTAACCACTGCTCCTTAGTAATTGTTTCTTTATTTGGGCAAAATATTTTGCCTTTGTACTGGCTATGGCCAGTTTCTTGTATACGAAATTGGCCACACTTTCTGCACGTATTTGCTTTTACAGTACCATTGTATGACCGTTTGGTTGGGGTGGCTGTCTCAGGTGGGTCAGAGGAAATGGCTCCAGGGTTAATGCTGGAAAATGGGGCTGGGCAGGACAACTGTAACATCTGAGACACAACAGGGGCAGAGGGTGTGTCAGGAACCAATGGGTGTGGTGCTGTCGGCCTGGGATAAATTGTCCTTAGCTGGCTGAACGTGGCTGAACGCTGAGGGTGTAAAGCTGATGGCTCAAATGAAGTTGCTGTGGCAGATGTACAGGCAGCTGAGGGCCGGATCTTTCTAATCTTTGTTTTTGCCTGCCCAGCTGTGTCTGGTGGCATCTGGTAGTTATGCAACTGGTGACTATATTGTGGTGGCACAACAGGCTGTACTCGTGCTGGAGGCAGAGCATCCAATGCCACTGGACGTGCCTCTGGAAGCTCCAGCCCTTGCAACAGCACTGAGACCTCCTGACCCTTTAAGCGTTCATTGTGCCACGTTGTAAGGGTCCTCTGGTTTACCTCAACTAACTGAAGGGTTGTTTCGCTCATCAACGTCCCATTGCTCAGGATTAGCTGCCGAATTCTTCTGTAATCACGAAGAATGAGTTCCCATCTGGACAAAGATTCTTTCCAGCAACTGAGAGGTCCTATCAGAGGTAGGGCACATGTCCTCCAGGGGCTGACTATTCTGCCTCAACAAGTACTGCACATCCCTGAACAGAAGCCTGCACACGTTTCGGGTTAGAGTGCAGCTGAAAGCAATGTGAAAGGTTTTGCTCGCGAAAGCTTCACCTTAACCGTCTTGTAGTCTCTTTCCTCGTCAGGTCAGAAACTCAGGACGTGGGGTGTCTGTTAATGTCTCCTTCCCCGTCGAGCTGGAAACGCAGAACAAGGGTGAGTCTACCCGGGGGACATATTTATCCCTTTCTAATGAGGAGGAGATTGAAATGTGGCGCCTTGCCGATCCTGGAGTGTGATTGGCCACTGTTATCTGAAGCAACCCCGGTGTTGCCCGCCCTAGTGTGGAACTCATTTGCATAGCATAAAGTACAGTGTTAAAATAGTGTCTTTAACATTTTACCCATGCATTATTTCTTTACCAAACCTCTTTCAAATTATTAAAGGCATCGTAGGGAACAGATAGACACCAAACACAATATGAAATGGTTAAATCATCGTCCATGCATTTGTTTATCTGTTAACAGGACTGTCCCATGACCTGTTGTTTTAACAGTCAGTAACCATTAACACGAACTGTGCTTTGCATGAAGATGGAGTGGATGTGATGCAGTTTCGATCAAATTAAGGCCTCCAAACATAGGTATGAATGGATTTAGATAGATCTCTGTGGCCTCTCTTTATTTCAGTCACTGCTGCTCCATCCAGGGGGTCCTGAAGGAATTTTTATGGCAGTCCTTGCCTAAATCTTAGGAATGAGTTTGGTGGTTAGAGTCAATGTGTCGTCCAATGAGAAGTCCTCTCCTTGGTTTTGGTGGGTGCAGAAGGTTCCCCTTCCTGCTCTGGAAGAGGTGTCTGGCCGTTGTCCTAACATCTTATCTGATGTTGCTGAACATTTGTTTATGTTCATTCACCAAAGATCCAATCACAGTGTGGCACATCTTCTTACACACCAGCAGTTAGAGAGGGGCCCTGTCGTAAACTGGTCCCTGGAATGCCATCTTAACTGTTGTTCACAACAACTGTCCACTATACTAACGAGGAGCTGCAGAGGCCGGCCGTCGCTCCCGTTCAAAAAACTGCACGAGGACCAGCAAGCGACCAGCTGATGAAAAGCGTGCTGGCAGGAGTTTGCATCCTAGATTACCCTCGGTGAGCAGAGCGGTGTAGTAGAGGGAGCACGCAGGCCCAAGGGGGCGCAGGTACAGCTCGAGTTTCTCTTCATTATCGCATAAATCTTTCGCCTTTTACTAAAGATTTCCGTGGAGGGGAACGTTTGCGAGTGTACTGTATTTTTGGGGGCTCTGCTTACGGCAGAGCCGCACAAGAGCGTTAAAAGCAGAGTGAGCGCGTTTGCGCTTGTCCCCCGTGGTCGGGCCTTCTGCCAACGTGGAGCGGAAGGAGGTTGTCCGTATTTGCCGCCTTTGCCGGAGCGGCAGTTTGACCCAGTGGCTTCGCAGAACGGTTCGCCGTTTCAAGACGCTGGTGACGCCTGCTGTTCAGAATGGTGCAAATGCAACGAAATCTCAGCCAAACTGTGCATACAAACTCCTTTTACAAACCAGCTGCACATGTTTTTTTGTTGGAAGTGTCATCTGTTAAATGCACTTGTCAAATCATATCATAATATTAAACATGAAGTGGCTGAATAAAATGTGTTATTATGTGGTAGAGCTTGTTTGTTTTTAACGGAGAGCTTGGGTAGGTCAGGTCAATAAAAAAAGTTCACGTGTTCTTTTCTGTGCCGGGTCCAAACAAAGAGCGTTTCAGTTCCTTCGCTGACCGCACAAAAGCCGGCATCAGCCGGCGCCCATGCGCCTGCGTTGGTGGTATAGTGGTGAGCATAGCTGCCTTCCAAGCAGTTGACCCGGGTTCGATTCCCGGCCAACGCATCGCTTTTGGCTCAAGCTGACCTTAAAGCGGTCGTCCGCGAGCCCTTGCTGGAGCAAAAAAAAAAAAAGTTTGTGTGGGTCCTTGGGTATCAGCAAAGGTCGAGGTCTCCCCGTCGGGGAATCGAACCCCGGTCTTCCGCGTGACAGGCGGAGATACTGTCCACTATACTAACGAGGAGCTGCGGTGGCAGGCCGTCGCCCCGATCGGTGCAGCTGCTGGTCCAAACGGTTTAAATGCCACCAAAACTCATCCAAATCACCTTTTACACACCAGCTGCAAAGCTTGCTCCCATATGGTCTAGCGGTCAGGATTCCTGGTTTTCACCCAGGCGGCCCGGGTTCGACTCCCGGTATGGGAAGCTCGGCTTGTCTTTGCTTCCCTTGTCGAACAGCCAGCGCGTCTGTCTGCGGCAGAAGCGTTTTTAGTCAGCAGTGGAGCTGCAGCAACCTGATAGGTTGTGGTTCCTTTCCCCTGCTGCGTGCCTTCGATAGCTCAGCTGGTAGAGCGGAGGACTGTAGGTGGAGAGTTGGCAATCCTTAGGTCGCTGGTTCGACTCCGGCTCGAAGGAGGTCTTTTTCACACGCAAACACTTTCGTGCCCGCGCCTAAGTTTCAGAAGCGCGCCGCGTCGCATTCGCGACCGCCGCTGGAAGGTAAAAGCGCATTCCCTGACCGGGAATCGAACCCGGGCCGCGGCGGTGAGAGCGCCGAATCCTAACCACTAGACCACCAGGGAAGGGCTGTTTGTCCCGCCCCCTCAAGCCTGGCTGTGGGCCCCTACCTGAGTTCGCTGCAACCGCTCAAGCAAGAGCACTGAGGCTTGTAATTTCCTCCTGGAGAGGAGAGAGCGTCTGACCCTGAATCACACTTCTTCCTCGTGTCAGGATGGCCGAGCGGTCTAAGGCGCTGCGTTCAAGCTGGGGAACAATAGTCCAACGAAGAAGGGAAGAGAAAGAAAAAATGGAATAATAAAACTGCCATGGGCTGACAAAGAAGCAAAAGTGGCAGACCGAGCCAGCCAGGAGTCGAACCTAGAATCTTCTGATCCGTAGTCAGACGCGTTATCCATTGCGCCACTGGCCCACCGGCCATAGCGCTTCTCTCGTGGTCGTGTAATGCGTGGCAGTGCTTTTGTTAAGGTTTAATATCAACTTGCCAAAGGGTTAAAGACTCTAGCTTGAGCCCACAGCCAAAGGTTAGCATTGTCAGAAGTGGGATTCGAACCCACGCCTCCAGGGGAGACTGCGACCTGAACGCAGCGCCTTAGACCGCTCGGCCATCCTGACACGAGAGCTGAGGGTGAGCAGTATTTTTGGAGCTCCACCGAATGGCAGATGATCTGGAAGCTAGTGCTTCACCGCTCAGCCCCGCCGAAGCACATGCCTCGCTCGCTCAGCCCCGCCGAAGCACATGCCTCGTTGTTCCTGATCCAGATGATCAGGAACAGGTGCAGGCAATGAGTGCTGATGGGGAGATGACGAGGAAGTGAGTGCAGGTGAGGAAACAGGAGGATCATGGGTAATGGAGTCCGGGAACAGAGGGAACCGTGACATTTGCTGTTTTTGCTGTATTTTGATCAAATAAATGAAGCCTTGGTGAGCAGGTGAGCTTTTAAAAACATTTAAAAATCTTACAGTTCAAAAACTTTTGACTGGTAGTGTATATAAATATATATATATATATATATATATATATATATATAATAGTTTATTGTTGTTTAATATTTATTATATATTCCCATATGCTTTATAATGTATGTATACATATCCTTATACATACTCACGTATACACATTTTGGTATTTTACTTAGTATTGTTTCCTCTACACATAAACGTTTCTATAATAATAATAAGAATAAGAATAAGAATATAAGATAAAAAGTGCACAGTATAATACTTTAACCATTAAATATGTCTGGAAGTTCAAGAAAAGAACAGAGCCAACCAAGAGAGCAAAATGATTGTATCACACAGAAACAAGTGTGTTATTTTCTCATATTCAGTAACCACTGCTCCTTAGTAATTGTTTCTTTATTTGGGCAAAATATTTTGCCTTTGTACTGGCTATGGCCAGTTTCTTGTATACGAAATTGGCCACACTTTCTGCACGTATTTGCTTTTACAGTACCATTGTATGACCGTTTGGTTGGGGTGGCTGTCTCAGGTGGGTCAGAGGAAATGGCTCCAGGGTTAATGCTGGAAAATGGGGCTGGGCAGGACAACTGTAACATCTGAGACACAACAGGGGCAGAGGGTGTGTCAGGAACCAATGGGTGTGGTGCTGTCGGCCTGGGATAAATTGTCCTTAGCTGGCTGAACGTGGCTGAACGCTGAGGGTGTAAAGCTGATGGCTCAAATGAAGTTGCTGTGGCAGATGTACAGGCAGCTGAGGGCCGGATCTTTCTAATCTTTGTTTTTGCCTGCCCAGCTGTGTCTGGTGGCATCTGGTAGTTATGCAACTGGTGACTATATTGTGGTGGCACAACAGGCTGTACTCGTGCTGGAGGCAGAGCATCCAATGCCACTGGACGTGCCTCTGGAAGCTCCAGCCCTTGCAACAGCACTGAGACCTCCTGACCCTTTAAGCGTTCATTGTGCCACGTTGTAAGGGTCCTCTGGTTTACCTCAACTAACTGAAGGGTTGTTTCGCTCATCAACGTCCCATTGCTCAGGATTAGCTGCCGAATTCTTCTGTAATCACGAAGAATGAGTTCCCATCTGGACAAAGATTCTTTCCAGCAACTGAGAGGTCCTATCAGAGGTAGGGCACATGTCCTCCAGGGGCTGACTATTCTGCCTCAACAAGTACTGCACATCCCTGAACAGAAGCCTGCACACGTTTCGGGTTAGAGTGCAGCTGAAAGCAATGTGAAAGGTTTTGCTCGCGAAAGCTTCACCTTAACCGTCTTGTAGTCTCTTTCCTCGTCAGGTCAGAAACTCAGGACGTGGGGTGTCTGTTAATGTCTCCTTCCCCGTCGAGCTGGAAACGCAGAACAAGGGTGAGTCTACCCGGGGGACATATTTATCCCTTTCTAATGAGGAGGAGATTGAAATGTGGCGCCTTGCCGATCCTGGAGTGTGATTGGCCACTGTTATCTGAAGCAACCCCGGTGTTGCCCGCCCTAGTGTGGAACTCATTTGCATAGCATAAAGTACAGTGTTAAAATAGTGTCTTTAACATTTTACCCATGCATTATTTCTTTACCAAACCTCTTTCAAATTATTAAAGGCATCGTAGGGAACAGATAGACACCAAACACAATATGAAATGGTTAAATCATCGTCCATGCATTTGTTTATCTGTTAACAGGACTGTCCCATGACCTGTTGTTTTAACAGTCAGTAACCATTAACACGAACTGTGCTTTGCATGAAGATGGAGTGGATGTGATGCAGTTTCGATCAAATTAAGGCCTCCAAACATAGGTATGAATGGATTTAGATAGATCTCTGTGGCCTCTCTTTATTTCAGTCACTGCTGCTCCATCCAGGGGGTCCTGAAGGAATTTTTATGGCAGTCCTTGCCTAAATCTTAGGAATGAGTTTGGTGGTTAGAGTCAATGTGTCGTCCAATGAGAAGTCCTCTCCTTGGTTTTGGTGGGTGCAGAAGGTTCCCCTTCCTGCTCTGGAAGAGGTGTCTGGCCGTTGTCCTAACATCTTATCTGATGTTGCTGAACATTTGTTTATGTTCATTCACCAAAGATCCAATCACAGTGTGGCACATCTTCTTACACACCAGCAGTTAGAGAGGGGCCCTGTCGTAAACTGGTCCCTGGAATGCCATCTTAACTGTTGTTCACAACAACTGTCCACTATACTAACGAGGAGCTGCAGAGGCCGGCCGTCGCTCCCGTTCAAAAAACTGCACGAGGACCAGCAAGCGACCAGCTGATGAAAAGCGTGCTGGCAGGAGTTTGCATCCTAGATTACCCTCGGTGAGCAGAGCGGTGTAGTAGAGGGAGCACGCAGGCCCAAGGGGGCGCAGGTACAGCTCGAGTTTCTCTTCATTATCGCATAAATCTTTCGCCTTTTACTAAAGATTTCCGTGGAGGGGAACGTTTGCGAGTGTACTGTATTTTTGGGGGCTCTGCTTACGGCAGAGCCGCACAAGAGCGTTAAAAGCAGAGTGAGCGCGTTTGCGCTTGTCCCCCGTGGTCGGGCCTTCTGCCAACGTGGAGCGGAAGGAGGTTGTCCGTATTTGCCGCCTTTGCCGGAGCGGCAGTTTGACCCAGTGGCTTCGCAGAACGGTTCGCCGTTTCAAGACGCTGGTGACGCCTGCTGTTCAGAATGGTGCAAATGCAACGAAATCTCAGCCAAACTGTGCATACAAACTCCTTTTACAAACCAGCTGCACATGTTTTTTTGTTGGAAGTGTCATCTGTTAAATGCACTTGTCAAATCATATCATAATATTAAACATGAAGTGGCTGAATAAAATGTGTTATTATGTGGTAGAGCTTGTTTGTTTTTAACGGAGAGCTTGGGTAGGTCAGGTCAATAAAAAAAGTTCACGTGTTCTTTTCTGTGCCGGGTCCAAACAAAGAGCGTTTCAGTTCCTTCGCTGACCGCACAAAAGCCGGCATCAGCCGGCGCCCATGCGCCTGCGTTGGTGGTATAGTGGTGAGCATAGCTGCCTTCCAAGCAGTTGACCCGGGTTCGATTCCCGGCCAACGCATCGCTTTTGGCTCAAGCTGACCTTAAAGCGGTCGTCCGCGAGCCCTTGCTGGAGCAAAAAAAAAAAAAGTTTGTGTGGGTCCTTGGGTATCAGCAAAGGTCGAGGTCTCCCCGTCGGGGAATCGAACCCCGGTCTTCCGCGTGACAGGCGGAGATACTGTCCACTATACTAACGAGGAGCTGCGGTGGCAGGCCGTCGCCCCGATCGGTGCAGCTGCTGGTCCAAACGGTTTAAATGCCACCAAAACTCATCCAAATCACCTTTTACACACCAGCTGCAAAGCTTGCTCCCATATGGTCTAGCGGTCAGGATTCCTGGTTTTCACCCAGGCGGCCCGGGTTCGACTCCCGGTATGGGAAGCTCGGCTTGTCTTTGCTTCCCTTGTCGAACAGCCAGCGCGTCTGTCTGCGGCAGAAGCGTTTTTAGTCAGCAGTGGAGCTGCAGCAACCTGATAGGTTGTGGTTCCTTTCCCCTGCTGCGTGCCTTCGATAGCTCAGCTGGTAGAGCGGAGGACTGTAGGTGGAGAGTTGGCAATCCTTAGGTCGCTGGTTCGACTCCGGCTCGAAGGAGGTCTTTTTCACACGCAAACACTTTCGTGCCCGCGCCTAAGTTTCAGAAGCGCGCCGCGTCGCATTCGCGACCGCCGCTGGAAGGTAAAAGCGCATTCCCTGACCGGGAATCGAACCCGGGCCGCGGCGGTGAGAGCGCCGAATCCTAACCACTAGACCACCAGGGAAGGGCTGTTTGTCCCGCCCCCTCAAGCCTGGCTGTGGGCCCCTACCTGAGTTCGCTGCAACCGCTCAAGCAAGAGCACTGAGGCTTGTAATTTCCTCCTGGAGAGGAGAGAGCGTCTGACCCTGAATCACACTTCTTCCTCGTGTCAGGATGGCCGAGCGGTCTAAGGCGCTGCGTTCAAGCTGGGGAACAATAGTCCAACGAAGAAGGGAAGAGAAAGAAAAAATGGAATAATAAAACTGCCATGGGCTGACAAAGAAGCAAAAGTGGCAGACCGAGCCAGCCAGGAGTCGAACCTAGAATCTTCTGATCCGTAGTCAGACGCGTTATCCATTGCGCCACTGGCCCACCGGCCATAGCGCTTCTCTCGTGGTCGTGTAATGCGTGGCAGTGCTTTTGTTAAGGTTTAATATCAACTTGCCAAAGGGTTAAAGACTCTAGCTTGAGCCCACAGCCAAAGGTTAGCATTGTCAGAAGTGGGATTCGAACCCACGCCTCCAGGGGAGACTGCGACCTGAACGCAGCGCCTTAGACCGCTCGGCCATCCTGACACGAGAGCTGAGGGTGAGCAGTATTTTTGGAGCTCCACCGAATGGCAGATGATCTGGAAGCTAGTGCTTCACCGCTCAGCCCCGCCGAAGCACATGCCTCGCTCGCTCAGCCCCGCCGAAGCACATGCCTCGTTGTTCCTGATCCAGATGATCAGGAACAGGTGCAGGCAATGAGTGCTGATGGGGAGATGACGAGGAAGTGAGTGCAGGTGAGGAAACAGGAGGATCATGGGTAATGGAGTCCGGGAACAGAGGGAACCGTGACATTTGCTGTTTTTGCTGTATTTTGATCAAATAAATGAAGCCTTGGTGAGCAGGTGAGCTTTTAAAAACATTTAAAAATCTTACAGTTCAAAAACTTTTGACTGGTAGTGTATATAAATATATATATATATATATATATATATATATATATAATAGTTTATTGTTGTTTAATATTTATTATATATTCCCATATGCTTTATAATGTATGTATACATATCCTTATACATACTCACGTATACACATTTTGGTATTTTACTTAGTATTGTTTCCTCTACACATAAACGTTTCTATAATAATAATAAGAATAAGAATAAGAATATAAGATAAAAAGTGCACAGTATAATACTTTAACCATTAAATATGTCTGGAAGTTCAAGAAAAGAACAGAGCCAACCAAGAGAGCAAAATGATTGTATCACACAGAAACAAGTGTGTTATTTTCTCATATTCAGTAACCACTGCTCCTTAGTAATTGTTTCTTTATTTGGGCAAAATATTTTGCCTTTGTACTGGCTATGGCCAGTTTCTTGTATACGAAATTGGCCACACTTTCTGCACGTATTTGCTTTTACAGTACCATTGTATGACCGTTTGGTTGGGGTGGCTGTCTCAGGTGGGTCAGAGGAAATGGCTCCAGGGTTAATGCTGGAAAATGGGGCTGGGCAGGACAACTGTAACATCTGAGACACAACAGGGGCAGAGGGTGTGTCAGGAACCAATGGGTGTGGTGCTGTCGGCCTGGGATAAATTGTCCTTAGCTGGCTGAACGTGGCTGAACGCTGAGGGTGTAAAGCTGATGGCTCAAATGAAGTTGCTGTGGCAGATGTACAGGCAGCTGAGGGCCGGATCTTTCTAATCTTTGTTTTTGCCTGCCCAGCTGTGTCTGGTGGCATCTGGTAGTTATGCAACTGGTGACTATATTGTGGTGGCACAACAGGCTGTACTCGTGCTGGAGGCAGAGCATCCAATGCCACTGGACGTGCCTCTGGAAGCTCCAGCCCTTGCAACAGCACTGAGACCTCCTGACCCTTTAAGCGTTCATTGTGCCACGTTGTAAGGGTCCTCTGGTTTACCTCAACTAACTGAAGGGTTGTTTCGCTCATCAACGTCCCATTGCTCAGGATTAGCTGCCGAATTCTTCTGTAATCACGAAGAATGAGTTCCCATCTGGACAAAGATTCTTTCCAGCAACTGAGAGGTCCTATCAGAGGTAGGGCACATGTCCTCCAGGGGCTGACTATTCTGCCTCAACAAGTACTGCACATCCCTGAACAGAAGCCTGCACACGTTTCGGGTTAGAGTGCAGCTGAAAGCAATGTGAAAGGTTTTGCTCGCGAAAGCTTCACCTTAACCGTCTTGTAGTCTCTTTCCTCGTCAGGTCAGAAACTCAGGACGTGGGGTGTCTGTTAATGTCTCCTTCCCCGTCGAGCTGGAAACGCAGAACAAGGGTGAGTCTACCCGGGGGACATATTTATCCCTTTCTAATGAGGAGGAGATTGAAATGTGGCGCCTTGCCGATCCTGGAGTGTGATTGGCCACTGTTATCTGAAGCAACCCCGGTGTTGCCCGCCCTAGTGTGGAACTCATTTGCATAGCATAAAGTACAGTGTTAAAATAGTGTCTTTAACATTTTACCCATGCATTATTTCTTTACCAAACCTCTTTCAAATTATTAAAGGCATCGTAGGGAACAGATAGACACCAAACACAATATGAAATGGTTAAATCATCGTCCATGCATTTGTTTATCTGTTAACAGGACTGTCCCATGACCTGTTGTTTTAACAGTCAGTAACCATTAACACGAACTGTGCTTTGCATGAAGATGGAGTGGATGTGATGCAGTTTCGATCAAATTAAGGCCTCCAAACATAGGTATGAATGGATTTAGATAGATCTCTGTGGCCTCTCTTTATTTCAGTCACTGCTGCTCCATCCAGGGGGTCCTGAAGGAATTTTTATGGCAGTCCTTGCCTAAATCTTAGGAATGAGTTTGGTGGTTAGAGTCAATGTGTCGTCCAATGAGAAGTCCTCTCCTTGGTTTTGGTGGGTGCAGAAGGTTCCCCTTCCTGCTCTGGAAGAGGTGTCTGGCCGTTGTCCTAACATCTTATCTGATGTTGCTGAACATTTGTTTATGTTCATTCACCAAAGATCCAATCACAGTGTGGCACATCTTCTTACACACCAGCAGTTAGAGAGGGGCCCTGTCGTAAACTGGTCCCTGGAATGCCATCTTAACTGTTGTTCACAACAACTGTCCACTATACTAACGAGGAGCTGCAGAGGCCGGCCGTCGCTCCCGTTCAAAAAACTGCACGAGGACCAGCAAGCGACCAGCTGATGAAAAGCGTGCTGGCAGGAGTTTGCATCCTAGATTACCCTCGGTGAGCAGAGCGGTGTAGTAGAGGGAGCACGCAGGCCCAAGGGGGCGCAGGTACAGCTCGAGTTTCTCTTCATTATCGCATAAATCTTTCGCCTTTTACTAAAGATTTCCGTGGAGGGGAACGTTTGCGAGTGTACTGTATTTTTGGGGGCTCTGCTTACGGCAGAGCCGCACAAGAGCGTTAAAAGCAGAGTGAGCGCGTTTGCGCTTGTCCCCCGTGGTCGGGCCTTCTGCCAACGTGGAGCGGAAGGAGGTTGTCCGTATTTGCCGCCTTTGCCGGAGCGGCAGTTTGACCCAGTGGCTTCGCAGAACGGTTCGCCGTTTCAAGACGCTGGTGACGCCTGCTGTTCAGAATGGTGCAAATGCAACGAAATCTCAGCCAAACTGTGCATACAAACTCCTTTTACAAACCAGCTGCACATGTTTTTTTGTTGGAAGTGTCATCTGTTAAATGCACTTGTCAAATCATATCATAATATTAAACATGAAGTGGCTGAATAAAATGTGTTATTATGTGGTAGAGCTTGTTTGTTTTTAACGGAGAGCTTGGGTAGGTCAGGTCAATAAAAAAAGTTCACGTGTTCTTTTCTGTGCCGGGTCCAAACAAAGAGCGTTTCAGTTCCTTCGCTGACCGCACAAAAGCCGGCATCAGCCGGCGCCCATGCGCCTGCGTTGGTGGTATAGTGGTGAGCATAGCTGCCTTCCAAGCAGTTGACCCGGGTTCGATTCCCGGCCAACGCATCGCTTTTGGCTCAAGCTGACCTTAAAGCGGTCGTCCGCGAGCCCTTGCTGGAGCAAAAAAAAAAAAAGTTTGTGTGGGTCCTTGGGTATCAGCAAAGGTCGAGGTCTCCCCGTCGGGGAATCGAACCCCGGTCTTCCGCGTGACAGGCGGAGATACTGTCCACTATACTAACGAGGAGCTGCGGTGGCAGGCCGTCGCCCCGATCGGTGCAGCTGCTGGTCCAAACGGTTTAAATGCCACCAAAACTCATCCAAATCACCTTTTACACACCAGCTGCAAAGCTTGCTCCCATATGGTCTAGCGGTCAGGATTCCTGGTTTTCACCCAGGCGGCCCGGGTTCGACTCCCGGTATGGGAAGCTCGGCTTGTCTTTGCTTCCCTTGTCGAACAGCCAGCGCGTCTGTCTGCGGCAGAAGCGTTTTTAGTCAGCAGTGGAGCTGCAGCAACCTGATAGGTTGTGGTTCCTTTCCCCTGCTGCGTGCCTTCGATAGCTCAGCTGGTAGAGCGGAGGACTGTAGGTGGAGAGTTGGCAATCCTTAGGTCGCTGGTTCGACTCCGGCTCGAAGGAGGTCTTTTTCACACGCAAACACTTTCGTGCCCGCGCCTAAGTTTCAGAAGCGCGCCGCGTCGCATTCGCGACCGCCGCTGGAAGGTAAAAGCGCATTCCCTGACCGGGAATCGAACCCGGGCCGCGGCGGTGAGAGCGCCGAATCCTAACCACTAGACCACCAGGGAAGGGCTGTTTGTCCCGCCCCCTCAAGCCTGGCTGTGGGCCCCTACCTGAGTTCGCTGCAACCGCTCAAGCAAGAGCACTGAGGCTTGTAATTTCCTCCTGGAGAGGAGAGAGCGTCTGACCCTGAATCACACTTCTTCCTCGTGTCAGGATGGCCGAGCGGTCTAAGGCGCTGCGTTCAAGCTGGGGAACAATAGTCCAACGAAGAAGGGAAGAGAAAGAAAAAATGGAATAATAAAACTGCCATGGGCTGACAAAGAAGCAAAAGTGGCAGACCGAGCCAGCCAGGAGTCGAACCTAGAATCTTCTGATCCGTAGTCAGACGCGTTATCCATTGCGCCACTGGCCCACCGGCCATAGCGCTTCTCTCGTGGTCGTGTAATGCGTGGCAGTGCTTTTGTTAAGGTTTAATATCAACTTGCCAAAGGGTTAAAGACTCTAGCTTGAGCCCACAGCCAAAGGTTAGCATTGTCAGAAGTGGGATTCGAACCCACGCCTCCAGGGGAGACTGCGACCTGAACGCAGCGCCTTAGACCGCTCGGCCATCCTGACACGAGAGCTGAGGGTGAGCAGTATTTTTGGAGCTCCACCGAATGGCAGATGATCTGGAAGCTAGTGCTTCACCGCTCAGCCCCGCCGAAGCACATGCCTCGCTCGCTCAGCCCCGCCGAAGCACATGCCTCGTTGTTCCTGATCCAGATGATCAGGAACAGGTGCAGGCAATGAGTGCTGATGGGGAGATGACGAGGAAGTGAGTGCAGGTGAGGAAACAGGAGGATCATGGGTAATGGAGTCCGGGAACAGAGGGAACCGTGACATTTGCTGTTTTTGCTGTATTTTGATCAAATAAATGAAGCCTTGGTGAGCAGGTGAGCTTTTAAAAACATTTAAAAATCTTACAGTTCAAAAACTTTTGACTGGTAGTGTATATAAATATATATATATATATATATATATATATATATATAATAGTTTATTGTTGTTTAATATTTATTATATATTCCCATATGCTTTATAATGTATGTATACATATCCTTATACATACTCACGTATACACATTTTGGTATTTTACTTAGTATTGTTTCCTCTACACATAAACGTTTCTATAATAATAATAAGAATAAGAATAAGAATATAAGATAAAAAGTGCACAGTATAATACTTTAACCATTAAATATGTCTGGAAGTTCAAGAAAAGAACAGAGCCAACCAAGAGAGCAAAATGATTGTATCACACAGAAACAAGTGTGTTATTTTCTCATATTCAGTAACCACTGCTCCTTAGTAATTGTTTCTTTATTTGGGCAAAATATTTTGCCTTTGTACTGGCTATGGCCAGTTTCTTGTATACGAAATTGGCCACACTTTCTGCACGTATTTGCTTTTACAGTACCATTGTATGACCGTTTGGTTGGGGTGGCTGTCTCAGGTGGGTCAGAGGAAATGGCTCCAGGGTTAATGCTGGAAAATGGGGCTGGGCAGGACAACTGTAACATCTGAGACACAACAGGGGCAGAGGGTGTGTCAGGAACCAATGGGTGTGGTGCTGTCGGCCTGGGATAAATTGTCCTTAGCTGGCTGAACGTGGCTGAACGCTGAGGGTGTAAAGCTGATGGCTCAAATGAAGTTGCTGTGGCAGATGTACAGGCAGCTGAGGGCCGGATCTTTCTAATCTTTGTTTTTGCCTGCCCAGCTGTGTCTGGTGGCATCTGGTAGTTATGCAACTGGTGACTATATTGTGGTGGCACAACAGGCTGTACTCGTGCTGGAGGCAGAGCATCCAATGCCACTGGACGTGCCTCTGGAAGCTCCAGCCCTTGCAACAGCACTGAGACCTCCTGACCCTTTAAGCGTTCATTGTGCCACGTTGTAAGGGTCCTCTGGTTTACCTCAACTAACTGAAGGGTTGTTTCGCTCATCAACGTCCCATTGCTCAGGATTAGCTGCCGAATTCTTCTGTAATCACGAAGAATGAGTTCCCATCTGGACAAAGATTCTTTCCAGCAACTGAGAGGTCCTATCAGAGGTAGGGCACATGTCCTCCAGGGGCTGACTATTCTGCCTCAACAAGTACTGCACATCCCTGAACAGAAGCCTGCACACGTTTCGGGTTAGAGTGCAGCTGAAAGCAATGTGAAAGGTTTTGCTCGCGAAAGCTTCACCTTAACCGTCTTGTAGTCTCTTTCCTCGTCAGGTCAGAAACTCAGGACGTGGGGTGTCTGTTAATGTCTCCTTCCCCGTCGAGCTGGAAAC
This sequence comes from Ctenopharyngodon idella, assembly GCF_019924925.1. Lineage (NCBI taxonomy): Eukaryota > Metazoa > Chordata > Actinopteri > Cypriniformes > Xenocyprididae > Ctenopharyngodon > Ctenopharyngodon idella. Next base: position 28,079,538 of record NC_067223.1, read on the forward strand.
GCAGAACAAGGGTGAGTCTACCCGGGGGACATATTTATCCCTTTCTAATGAGGAGGAGATTGAAATGTGGCGCCTTGCCGATCCTGGAGTGTGATTGGCCACTGTTATCTGAAGCAACCCCGGTGTTGCCCGCCCTAGTGTGGAACTCATTTGCATAGCATAAAGTACAGTGTTAAAATAGTGTCTTTAACATTTTACCCATGCATTATTTCTTTACCAAACCTCTTTCAAATTATTAAAGGCATCGTAGGGAACAGATAGACACCAAACACAATATGAAATGGTTAAATCATCGTCCATGCATTTGTTTATCTGTTAACAGGACTGTCCCATGACCTGTTGTTTTAACAGTCAGTAACCATTAACACGAACTGTGCTTTGCATGAAGATGGAGTGGATGTGATGCAGTTTCGATCAAATTAAGGCCTCCAAACATAGGTATGAATGGATTTAGATAGATCTCTGTGGCCTCTCTTTATTTCAGTCACTGCTGCTCCATCCAGGGGGTCCTGAAGGAATTTTTATGGCAGTCCTTGCCTAAATCTTAGGAATGAGTTTGGTGGTTAGAGTCAATGTGTCGTCCAATGAGAAGTCCTCTCCTTGGTTTTGGTGGGTGCAGAAGGTTCCCCTTCCTGCTCTGGAAGAGGTGTCTGGCCGTTGTCCTAACATCTTATCTGATGTTGCTGAACATTTGTTTATGTTCATTCACCAAAGATCCAATCACAGTGTGGCACATCTTCTTACACACCAGCAGTTAGAGAGGGGCCCTGTCGTAAACTGGTCCCTGGAATGCCATCTTAACTGTTGTTCACAACAACTGTCCACTATACTAACGAGGAGCTGCAGAGGCCGGCCGTCGCTCCCGTTCAAAAAACTGCACGAGGACCAGCAAGCGACCAGCTGATGAAAAGCGTGCTGGCAGGAGTTTGCATCCTAGATTACCCTCGGTGAGCAGAGCGGTGTAGTAGAGGGAGCACGCAGGCCCAAGGGGGCGCAGGTACAGCTCGAGTTTCTCTTCATTATCGCATAAATCTTTCGCCTTTTACTAAAGATTTCCGTGGAGGGGAACGTTTGCGAGTGTACTGTATTTTTGGGGGCTCTGCTTACGGCAGAGCCGCACAAGAGCGTTAAAAGCAGAGTGAGCGCGTTTGCGCTTGTCCCCCGTGGTCGGGCCTTCTGCCAACGTGGAGCGGAAGGAGGTTGTCCGTATTTGCCGCCTTTGCCGGAGCGGCAGTTTGACCCAGTGGCTTCGCAGAACGGTTCGCCGTTTCAAGACGCTGGTGACGCCTGCTGTTCAGAATGGTGCAAATGCAACGAAATCTCAGCCAAACTGTGCATACAAACTCCTTTTACAAACCAGCTGCACATGTTTTTTTGTTGGAAGTGTCATCTGTTAAATGCACTTGTCAAATCATATCATAATATTAAACATGAAGTGGCTGAATAAAATGTGTTATTATGTGGTAGAGCTTGTTTGTTTTTAACGGAGAGCTTGGGTAGGTCAGGTCAATAAAAAAAGTTCACGTGTTCTTTTCTGTGCCGGGTCCAAACAAAGAGCGTTTCAGTTCCTTCGCTGACCGCACAAAAGCCGGCATCAGCCGGCGCCCATGCGCCTGCGTTGGTGGTATAGTGGTGAGCATAGCTGCCTTCCAAGCAGTTGACCCGGGTTCGATTCCCGGCCAACGCATCGCTTTTGGCTCAAGCTGACCTTAAAGCGGTCGTCCGCGAGCCCTTGCTGGAGCAAAAAAAAAAAAAGTTTGTGTGGGTCCTTGGGTATCAGCAAAGGTCGAGGTCTCCCCGTCGGGGAATCGAACCCCGGTCTTCCGCGTGACAGGCGGAGATACTGTCCACTATACTAACGAGGAGCTGCGGTGGCAGGCCGTCGCCCCGATCGGTGCAGCTGCTGGTCCAAACGGTTTAAATGCCACCAAAACTCATCCAAATCACCTTTTACACACCAGCTGCAAAGCTTGCTCCCATATGGTCTAGCGGTCAGGATTCCTGGTTTTCACCCAGGCGGCCCGGGTTCGACTCCCGGTATGGGAAGCTCGGCTTGTCTTTGCTTCCCTTGTCGAACAGCCAGCGCGTCTGTCTGCGGCAGAAGCGTTTTTAGTCAGCAGTGGAGCTGCAGCAACCTGATAGGTTGTGGTTCCTTTCCCCTGCTGCGTGCCTTCGATAGCTCAGCTGGTAGAGCGGAGGACTGTAGGTGGAGAGTTGGCAATCCTTAGGTCGCTGGTTCGACTCCGGCTCGAAGGAGGTCTTTTTCACACGCAAACACTTTCGTGCCCGCGCCTAAGTTTCAGAAGCGCGCCGCGTCGCATTCGCGACCGCCGCTGGAAGGTAAAAGCGCATTCCCTGACCGGGAATCGAACCCGGGCCGCGGCGGTGAGAGCGCCGAATCCTAACCACTAGACCACCAGGGAAGGGCTGTTTGTCCCGCCCCCTCAAGCCTGGCTGTGGGCCCCTACCTGAGTTCGCTGCAACCGCTCAAGCAAGAGCACTGAGGCTTGTAATTTCCTCCTGGAGAGGAGAGAGCGTCTGACCCTGAATCACACTTCTTCCTCGTGTCAGGATGGCCGAGCGGTCTAAGGCGCTGCGTTCAAGCTGGGGAACAATAGTCCAACGAAGAAGGGAAGAGAAAGAAAAAATGGAATAATAAAACTGCCATGGGCTGACAAAGAAGCAAAAGTGGCAGACCGAGCCAGCCAGGAGTCGAACCTAGAATCTTCTGATCCGTAGTCAGACGCGTTATCCATTGCGCCACTGGCCCACCGGCCATAGCGCTTCTCTCGTGGTCGTGTAATGCGTGGCAGTGCTTTTGTTAAGGTTTAATATCAACTTGCCAAAGGGTTAAAGACTCTAGCTTGAGCCCACAGCCAAAGGTTAGCATTGTCAGAAGTGGGATTCGAACCCACGCCTCCAGGGGAGACTGCGACCTGAACGCAGCGCCTTAGACCGCTCGGCCATCCTGACACGAGAGCTGAGGGTGAGCAGTATTTTTGGAGCTCCACCGAATGGCAGATGATCTGGAAGCTAGTGCTTCACCGCTCAGCCCCGCCGAAGCACATGCCTCGCTCGCTCAGCCCCGCCGAAGCACATGCCTCGTTGTTCCTGATCCAGATGATCAGGAACAGGTGCAGGCAATGAGTGCTGATGGGGAGATGACGAGGAAGTGAGTGCAGGTGAGGAAACAGGAGGATCATGGGTAATGGAGTCCGGGAACAGAGGGAACCGTGACATTTGCTGTTTTTGCTGTATTTTGATCAAATAAATGAAGCCTTGGTGAGCAGGTGAGCTTTTAAAAACATTTAAAAATCTTACAGTTCAAAAACTTTTGACTGGTAGTGTATATAAATATATATATATATATATATATATATATATATATAATAGTTTATTGTTGTTTAATATTTATTATATATTCCCATATGCTTTATAATGTATGTATACATATCCTTATACATACTCACGTATACACATTTTGGTATTTTACTTAGTATTGTTTCCTCTACACATAAACGTTTCTATAATAATAATAAGAATAAGAATAAGAATATAAGATAAAAAGTGCACAGTATAATACTTTAACCATTAAATATGTCTGGAAGTTCAAGAAAAGAACAGAGCCAACCAAGAGAGCAAAATGATTGTATCACACAGAAACAAGTGTGTTATTTTCTCATATTCAGTAACCACTGCTCCTTAGTAATTGTTTCTTTATTTGGGCAAAATATTTTGCCTTTGTACTGGCTATGGCCAGTTTCTTGTATACGAAATTGGCCACACTTTCTGCACGTATTTGCTTTTACAGTACCATTGTATGACCGTTTGGTTGGGGTGGCTGTCTCAGGTGGGTCAGAGGAAATGGCTCCAGGGTTAATGCTGGAAAATGGGGCTGGGCAGGACAACTGTAACATCTGAGACACAACAGGGGCAGAGGGTGTGTCAGGAACCAATGGGTGTGGTGCTGTCGGCCTGGGATAAATTGTCCTTAGCTGGCTGAACGTGGCTGAACGCTGAGGGTGTAAAGCTGATGGCTCAAATGAAGTTGCTGTGGCAGATGTACAGGCAGCTGAGGGCCGGATCTTTCTAATCTTTGTTTTTGCCTGCCCAGCTGTGTCTGGTGGCATCTGGTAGTTATGCAACTGGTGACTATATTGTGGTGGCACAACAGGCTGTACTCGTGCTGGAGGCAGAGCATCCAATGCCACTGGACGTGCCTCTGGAAGCTCCAGCCCTTGCAACAGCACTGAGACCTCCTGACCCTTTAAGCGTTCATTGTGCCACGTTGTAAGGGTCCTCTGGTTTACCTCAACTAACTGAAGGGTTGTTTCGCTCATCAACGTCCCATTGCTCAGGATTAGCTGCCGAATTCTTCTGTAATCACGAAGAATGAGTTCCCATCTGGACAAAGATTCTTTCCAGCAACTGAGAGGTCCTATCAGAGGTAGGGCACATGTCCTCCAGGGGCTGACTATTCTGCCTCAACAAGTACTGCACATCCCTGAACAGAAGCCTGCACACGTTTCGGGTTAGAGTGCAGCTGAAAGCAATGTGAAAGGTTTTGCTCGCGAAAGCTTCACCTTAACCGTCTTGTAGTCTCTTTCCTCGTCAGGTCAGAAACTCAGGACGTGGGGTGTCTGTTAATGTCTCCTTCCCCGTCGAGCTGGAAACGCAGAACAAGGGTGAGTCTACCCGGGGGACATATTTATCCCTTTCTAATGAGGAGGAGATTGAAATGTGGCGCCTTGCCGATCCTGGAGTGTGATTGGCCACTGTTATCTGAAGCAACCCCGGTGTTGCCCGCCCTAGTGTGGAACTCATTTGCATAGCATAAAGTACAGTGTTAAAATAGTGTCTTTAACATTTTACCCATGCATTATTTCTTTACCAAACCTCTTTCAAATTATTAAAGGCATCGTAGGGAACAGATAGACACCAAACACAATATGAAATGGTTAAATCATCGTCCATGCATTTGTTTATCTGTTAACAGGACTGTCCCATGACCTGTTGTTTTAACAGTCAGTAACCATTAACACGAACTGTGCTTTGCATGAAGATGGAGTGGATGTGATGCAGTTTCGATCAAATTAAGGCCTCCAAACATAGGTATGAATGGATTTAGATAGATCTCTGTGGCCTCTCTTTATTTCAGTCACTGCTGCTCCATCCAGGGGGTCCTGAAGGAATTTTTATGGCAGTCCTTGCCTAAATCTTAGGAATGAGTTTGGTGGTTAGAGTCAATGTGTCGTCCAATGAGAAGTCCTCTCCTTGGTTTTGGTGGGTGCAGAAGGTTCCCCTTCCTGCTCTGGAAGAGGTGTCTGGCCGTTGTCCTAACATCTTATCTGATGTTGCTGAACATTTGTTTATGTTCATTCACCAAAGATCCAATCACAGTGTGGCACATCTTCTTACACACCAGCAGTTAGAGAGGGGCCCTGTCGTAAACTGGTCCCTGGAATGCCATCTTAACTGTTGTTCACAACAACTGTCCACTATACTAACGAGGAGCTGCAGAGGCCGGCCGTCGCTCCCGTTCAAAAAACTGCACGAGGACCAGCAAGCGACCAGCTGATGAAAAGCGTGCTGGCAGGAGTTTGCATCCTAGATTACCCTCGGTGAGCAGAGCGGTGTAGTAGAGGGAGCACGCAGGCCCAAGGGGGCGCAGGTACAGCTCGAGTTTCTCTTCATTATCGCATAAATCTTTCGCCTTTTACTAAAGATTTCCGTGGAGGGGAACGTTTGCGAGTGTACTGTATTTTTGGGGGCTCTGCTTACGGCAGAGCCGCACAAGAGCGTTAAAAGCAGAGTGAGCGCGTTTGCGCTTGTCCCCCGTGGTCGGGCCTTCTGCCAACGTGGAGCGGAAGGAGGTTGTCCGTATTTGCCGCCTTTGCCGGAGCGGCAGTTTGACCCAGTGGCTTCGCAGAACGGTTCGCCGTTTCAAGACGCTGGTGACGCCTGCTGTTCAGAATGGTGCAAATGCAACGAAATCTCAGCCAAACTGTGCATACAAACTCCTTTTACAAACCAGCTGCACATGTTTTTTTTGTTGGAAGTGTCATCTGTTAAATGCACTTGTCAAATCATATCATAATATTAAACATGAAGTGGCTGAATAAAATGTGTTATTATGTGGTAGAGCTTGTTTGTTTTTAACGGAGAGCTTGGGTAGGTCAGGTCAATAAAAAAAGTTCACGTGTTCTTTTCTGTGCCGGGTCCAAACAAAGAGCGTTTCAGTTCCTTCGCTGACCGCACAAAAGCCGGCATCAGCCGGCGCCCATGCGCCTGCGTTGGTGGTATAGTGGTGAGCATAGCTGCCTTCCAAGCAGTTGACCCGGGTTCGATTCCCGGCCAACGCATCGCTTTTGGCTCAAGCTGACCTTAAAGCGGTCGTCCGCGAGCCCTTGCTGGAGCAAAAAAAAAAAAAGTTTGTGTGGGTCCTTGGGTATCAGCAAAGGTCGAGGTCTCCCCGTCGGGGAATCGAACCCCGGTCTTCCGCGTGACAGGCGGAGATACTGTCCACTATACTAACGAGGAGCTGCGGTGGCAGGCCGTCGCCCCGATCGGTGCAGCTGCTGGTCCAAACGGTTTAAATGCCACCAAAACTCATCCAAATCACCTTTTACACACCAGCTGCAAAGCTTGCTCCCATATGGTCTAGCGGTCAGGATTCCTGGTTTTCACCCAGGCGGCCCGGGTTCGACTCCCGGTATGGGAAGCTCGGCTTGTCTTTGCTTCCCTTGTCGAACAGCCAGCGCGTCTGTCTGCGGCAGAAGCGTTTTTAGTCAGCAGTGGAGCTGCAGCAACCTGATAGGTTGTGGTTCCTTTCCCCTGCTGCGTGCCTTCGATAGCTCAGCTGGTAGAGCGGAGGACTGTAGGTGGAGAGTTGGCAATCCTTAGGTCGCTGGTTCGACTCCGGCTCGAAGGAGGTCTTTTTCACACGCAAACACTTTCGTGCCCGCGCCTAAGTTTCAGAAGCGCGCCGCGTCGCATTCGCGACCGCCGCTGGAAGGTAAAAGCGCATTCCCTGACCGGGAATCGAACCCGGGCCGCGGCGGTGAGAGCGCCGAATCCTAACCACTAGACCACCAGGGAAGGGCTGTTTGTCCCGCCCCCTCAAGCCTGGCTGTGGGCCCCTACCTGAGTTCGCTGCAACCGCTCAAGCAAGAGCACTGAGGCTTGTAATTTCCTCCTGGAGAGGAGAGAGCGTCTGACCCTGAATCACACTTCTTCCTCGTGTCAGGATGGCCGAGCGGTCTAAGGCGCTGCGTTCAAGCTGGGGAACAATAGTCCAACGAAGAAGGGAAGAGAAAGAAAAAATGGAATAATAAAACTGCCATGGGCTGACAAAGAAGCAAAAGTGGCAGACCGAGCCAGCCAGGAGTCGAACCTAGAATCTTCTGATCCGTAGTCAGACGCGTTATCCATTGCGCCACTGGCCCACCGGCCATAGCGCTTCTCTCGTGGTCGTGTAATGCGTGGCAGTGCTTTTGTTAAGGTTTAATATCAACTTGCCAAAGGGTTAAAGACTCTAGCTTGAGCCCACAGCCAAAGGTTAGCATTGTCAGAAGTGGGATTCGAACCCACGCCTCCAGGGGAGACTGCGACCTGAACGCAGCGCCTTAGACCGCTCGGCCATCCTGACACGAGAGCTGAGGGTGAGCAGTATTTTTGGAGCTCCACCGAATGGCAGATGATCTGGAAGCTAGTGCTTCACCGCTCAGCCCCGCCGAAGCACATGCCTCGCTCGCTCAGCCCCGCCGAAGCACATGCCTCGTTGTTCCTGATCCAGATGATCAGGAACAGGTGCAGGCAATGAGTGCTGATGGGGAGATGACGAGGAAGTGAGTGCAGGTGAGGAAACAGGAGGATCATGGGTAATGGAGTCCGGGAACAGAGGGAACCGTGACATTTGCTGTTTTTGCTGTATTTTGATCAAATAAATGAAGCCTTGGTGAGCAGGTGAGCTTTTAAAAACATTTAAAAATCTTACAGTTCAAAAACTTTTGACTGGTAGTGTATATAAATATATATATATATATATATATATATATAATAGTTTATTGTTGTTTAATATTTATTATATATTCCCATATGCTTTATAATGTATGTATACATATCCTTATACATACTCACGTATACACATTTTGGTATTTTACTTAGTATTGTTTCCTCTACACATAAACGTTTCTATAATAATAATAAGAATAAGAATAAGAATATAAGATAAAAAGTGCACAGTATAATACTTTAACCATTAAATATGTCTGGAAGTTCAAGAAAAGAACAGAGCCAACCAAGAGAGCAAAATGATTGTATCACACAGAAACAAGTGTGTTATTTTCTCATATTCAGTAACCACTGCTCCTTAGTAATTGTTTCTTTATTTGGGCAAAATATTTTGCCTTTGTACTGGCTATGGCCAGTTTCTTGTATACGAAATTGGCCACACTTTCTGCACGTATTTGCTTTTACAGTACCATTGTATGACCGTTTGGTTGGGGTGGCTGTCTCAGGTGGGTCAGAGGAAATGGCTCCAGGGTTAATGCTGGAAAATGGGGCTGGGCAGGACAACTGTAACATCTGAGACACAACAGGGGCAGAGGGTGTGTCAGGAACCAATGGGTGTGGTGCTGTCGGCCTGGGATAAATTGTCCTTAGCTGGCTGAACGTGGCTGAACGCTGAGGGTGTAAAGCTGATGGCTCAAATGAAGTTGCTGTGGCAGATGTACAGGCAGCTGAGGGCCGGATCTTTCTAATCTTTGTTTTTGCCTGCCCAGCTGTGTCTGGTGGCATCTGGTAGTTATGCAACTGGTGACTATATTGTGGTGGCACAACAGGCTGTACTCGTGCTGGAGGCAGAGCATCCAATGCCACTGGACGTGCCTCTGGAAGCTCCAGCCCTTGCAACAGCACTGAGACCTCCTGACCCTTTAAGCGTTCATTGTGCCACGTTGTAAGGGTCCTCTGGTTTACCTCAACTAACTGAAGGGTTGTTTCGCTCATCAACGTCCCATTGCTCAGGATTAGCTGCCGAATTCTTCTGTAATCACGAAGAATGAGTTCCCATCTGGACAAAGATTCTTTCCAGCAACTGAGAGGTCCTATCAGAGGTAGGGCACATGTCCTCCAGGGGCTGACTATTCTGCCTCAACAAGTACTGCACATCCCTGAACAGAAGCCTGCACACGTTTCGGGTTAGAGTGCAGCTGAAAGCAATGTGAAAGGTTTTGCTCGCGAAAGCTTCACCTTAACCGTCTTGTAGTCTCTTTCCTCGTCAGGTCAGAAACTCAGGACGTGGGGTGTCTGTTAATGTCTCCTTCCCCGTCGAGCTGGAAACGCAGAACAAGGGTGAGTCTACCCGGGGGACATATTTATCCCTTTCTAATGAGGAGGAGATTGAAATGTGGCGCCTTGCCGATCCTGGAGTGTGATTGGCCACTGTTATCTGAAGCAACCCCGGTGTTGCCCGCCCTAGTGTGGAACTCATTTGCATAGCATAAAGTACAGTGTTAAAATAGTGTCTTTAACATTTTACCCATGCATTATTTCTTTACCAAACCTCTTTCAAATTATTAAAGGCATCGTAGGGAACAGATAGACACCAAACACAATATGAAATGGTTAAATCATCGTCCATGCATTTGTTTATCTGTTAACAGGACTGTCCCATGACCTGTTGTTTTAACAGTCAGTAACCATTAACACGAACTGTGCTTTGCATGAAGATGGAGTGGATGTGATGCAGTTTCGATCAAATTAAGGCCTCCAAACATAGGTATGAATGGATTTAGATAGATCTCTGTGGCCTCTCTTTATTTCAGTCACTGCTGCTCCATCCAGGGGGTCCTGAAGGAATTTTTATGGCAGTCCTTGCCTAAATCTTAGGAATGAGTTTGGTGGTTAGAGTCAATGTGTCGTCCAATGAGAAGTCCTCTCCTTGGTTTTGGTGGGTGCAGAAGGTTCCCCTTCCTGCTCTGGAAGAGGTGTCTGGCCGTTGTCCTAACATCTTATCTGATGTTGCTGAACATTTGTTTATGTTCATTCACCAAAGATCCAATCACAGTGTGGCACATCTTCTTACACACCAGCAGTTAGAGAGGGGCCCTGTCGTAAACTGGTCCCTGGAATGCCATCTTAACTGTTGTTCACAACAACTGTCCACTATACTAACGAGGAGCTGCAGAGGCCGGCCGTCGCTCCCGTTCAAAAAACTGCACGAGGACCAGCAAGCGACCAGCTGATGAAAAGCGTGCTGGCAGGAGTTTGCATCCTAGATTACCCTCGGTGAGCAGAGCGGTGTAGTAGAGGGAGCACGCAGGCCCAAGGGGGCGCAGGTACAGCTCGAGTTTCTCTTCATTATCGCATAAATCTTTCGCCTTTTACTAAAGATTTCCGTGGAGGGGAACGTTTGCGAGTGTACTGTATTTTTGGGGGCTCTGCTTACGGCAGAGCCGCACAAGAGCGTTAAAAGCAGAGTGAGCGCGTTTGCGCTTGTCCCCCGTGGTCGGGCCTTCTGCCAACGTGGAGCGGAAGGAGGTTGTCCGTATTTGCCGCCTTTGCCGGAGCGGCAGTTTGACCCAGTGGCTTCGCAGAACGGTTCGCCGTTTCAAGACGCTGGTGACGCCTGCTGTTCAGAATGGTGCAAATGCAACGAAATCTCAGCCAAACTGTGCATACAAACTCCTTTTACAAACCAGCTGCACATGTTTTTTTGTTGGAAGTGTCATCTGTTAAATGCACTTGTCAAATCATATCATAATATTAAACATGAAGTGGCTGAATAAAATGTGTTATTATGTGGTAGAGCTTGTTTGTTTTTAACGGAGAGCTTGGGTAGGTCAGGTCAATAAAAAAAGTTCACGTGTTCTTTTCTGTGCCGGGTCCAAACAAAGAGCGTTTCAGTTCCTTCGCTGACCGCACAAAAGCCGGCATCAGCCGGCGCCCATGCGCCTGCGTTGGTGGTATAGTGGTGAGCATAGCTGCCTTCCAAGCAGTTGACCCGGGTTCGATTCCCGGCCAACGCATCGCTTTTGGCTCAAGCTGACCTTAAAGCGGTCGTCCGCGAGCCCTTGCTGGAGCAAAAAAAAAAAAAGTTTGTGTGGGTCCTTGGGTATCAGCAAAGGTCGAGGTCTCCCCGTCGGGGAATCGAACCCCGGTCTTCCGCGTGACAGGCGGAGATACTGTCCACTATACTAACGAGGAGCTGCGGTGGCAGGCCGTCGCCCCGATCGGTGCAGCTGCTGGTCCAAACGGTTTAAATGCCACCAAAACTCATCCAAATCACCTTTTACACACCAGCTGCAAAGCTTGCTCCCATATGGTCTAGCGGTCAGGATTCCTGGTTTTCACCCAGGCGGCCCGGGTTCGACTCCCGGTATGGGAAGCTCGGCTTGTCTTTGCTTCCCTTGTCGAACAGCCAGCGCGTCTGTCTGCGGCAGAAGCGTTTTTAGTCAGCAGTGGAGCTGCAGCAACCTGATAGGTTGTGGTTCCTTTCCCCTGCTGCGTGCCTTCGATAGCTCAGCTGGTAGAGCGGAGGACTGTAGGTGGAGAGTTGGCAATCCTTAGGTCGCTGGTTCGACTCCGGCTCGAAGGAGGTCTTTTTCACACGCAAACACTTTCGTGCCCGCGCCTAAGTTTCAGAAGCGCGCCGCGTCGCATTCGCGACCGCCGCTGGAAGGTAAAAGCGCATTCCCTGACCGGGAATCGAACCCGGGCCGCGGCGGTGAGAGCGCCGAATCCTAACCACTAGACCACCAGGGAAGGGCTGTTTGTCCCGCCCCCTCAAGCCTGGCTGTGGGCCCCTACCTGAGTTCGCTGCAACCGCTCAAGCAAGAGCACTGAGGCTTGTAATTTCCTCCTGGAGAGGAGAGAGCGTCTGACCCTGAATCACACTTCTTCCTCGTGTCAGGATGGCCGAGCGGTCTAAGGCGCTGCGTTCAAGCTGGGGAACAATAGTCCAACGAAGAAGGGAAGAGAAAGAAAAAATGGAATAATAAAACTGCCATGGGCTGACAAAGAAGCAAAAGTGGCAGACCGAGCCAGCCAGGAGTCGAACCTAGAATCTTCTGATCCGTAGTCAGACGCGTTATCCATTGCGCCACTGGCCCACCGGCCATAGCGCTTCTCTCGTGGTCGTGTAATGCGTGGCAGTGCTTTTGTTAAGGTTTAATATCAACTTGCCAAAGGGTTAAAGACTCTAGCTTGAGCCCACAGCCAAAGGTTAGCATTGTCAGAAGTGGGATTCGAACCCACGCCTCCAGGGGAGACTGCGACCTGAACGCAGCGCCTTAGACCGCTCGGCCATCCTGACACGAGAGCTGAGGGTGAGCAGTATTTTTGGAGCTCCACCGAATGGCAGATGATCTGGAAGCTAGTGCTTCACCGCTCAGCCCCGCCGAAGCACATGCCTCGCTCGCTCAGCCCCGCCGAAGCACATGCCTCGTTGTTCCTGATCCAGATGATCAGGAACAGGTGCAGGCAATGAGTGCTGATGGGGAGATGACGAGGAAGTGAGTGCAGGTGAGGAAACAGGAGGATCATGGGTAATGGAGTCCGGGAACAGAGGGAACCGTGACATTTGCTGTTTTTGCTGTATTTTGATCAAATAAATAAAGCCTTGGTGAGCAGGTGAGCTTTTAAAAACATTTAAAAATCTTACAGTTCAAAAACTTTTGACTGGTAGTGTATATATATATATATATATATATATACACTATATACACTCTGGAAGCACGTTGTAAGGGTCCTCTGGTTTACCTCAACTAACTGAAGGGTTGTTTCGCTCATCAATGTCCCATTGCTCAGGATTAGCTGCCGAATTCTTCTGTAATCACGAAGAATGAGTTCCCATCTGGACAAAGATTCTTTCTAGCAACTGAGAGGTCCTATCAGAGGTAGGGCACATGTCCTCCAG
>NC_067223.1:28099956-28182456 GCF_019924925.1 Ctenopharyngodon idella
AAAAGAACAGAGCCAACCAAGAGAGCAAAATGATTGTATCACACAGAAACAAGTGTGTTATTTTCTCATATTCAGTAACCACTGCTCCTTAGTAATTGTTTCTTTATTTGGGCAAAATATTTTGCCTTTGTACTGGCTATGGCCAGTTTCTTGTATACGAAATTGGCCACACTTTCTGCACGTATTTGCTTTTACAGTACCATTGTATGACCGTTTGGTTGGGGTGGCTGTCTCAGGTGGGTCAGAGGAAATGGCTCCAGGGTTAATGCTGGAAAATGGGGCTGGGCAGGACAACTGTAACATCTGAGACACAACAGGGGCAGAGGGTGTGTCAGGAACCAATGGGTGTGGTGCTGTATATATATATACACTATATACACTCTGGAAGCACGTTGTAAGGGTCCTCTGGTTTACCTCAACTAACTGAAGGGTTGTTTCGCTCATCAATGTCCCATTGCTCAGGATTAGCTGCCGAATTCTTCTGTAATCACGAAGAATGAGTTCCCATCTGGACAAAGATTCTTTCTAGCAACTGAGAGGTCCTATCAGAGGTAGGGCACATGTCCTCCAGGGGCTGACTATTCTGCCTCAACAAGTACTGCACATCCCTGAACAGAAGCCTGCACACGTTTCGGGTTAGAGTGCAGCTGAAAGCAATGTGAAAGGTTTTGCTCGCGAAAGCTTCACCTTAACCGTCTTGTAGTCTCTTTCCTCGTCAGGTCAGAAACTCAGGACGTGGGGTGTCTGTTAATGTCTCCTTCCCCGTCGAGCTGGAAACGCAGAACAAGGGTGAGTCTACCCGGGGGACATATTTATCCCTTTCTAATGAGGAGGAGATTGAAATGTGGCGCCTTGCCGATCCTGGAGTGTGATTGGCCACTGTTATCTGAAGCAACCCCGGTGTTGCCCGCCCTAGTGTGGAACTCATTTGCATAGCATAAAGTACAGTGTTAAAATAGTGTCTTTAACATTTTACCCATGCATTATTTCTTTACCAAACCTCTTTCAAATTATTAAAGGCATCGTAGGGAACAGATAGACACCAAACACAATATGAAATGGTTAAATCATCGTCCATGCATTTGTTTATCTGTTAACAGGACTGTCCCATGACCTGTTGTTTTAACAGTCAGTAACCATTAACACGAACTGTGCTTTGCATGAAGATGGAGTGGATGTGATGCAGTTTCGATCAAATTAAGGCCTCCAAACATAGGTATGAATGGATTTAGATAGATCTCTGTGGCCTCTCTTTATTTCAGTCACTGCTGCTCCATCCAGGGGGTCCTGAAGGAAATTTTTATGGCAGTCCTTGCCTAAATCTTAGGAATGAGTTTGGTGGTTAGAGTCAATGTGTCGTCCAATGAGAAGTCCTCTCCTTGGTTTTGGTGGGTGCAGAAGGTTCCCCTTCCTGCTCTGGAAGAGGTGTCTGGCCGTTGTCCTAACATCTTATCTGATGTTGCTGAACATTTGTTTATGTTCATTCACCAAAGATCCAATCACAGTGTGGCACATCTTCTTACACACCAGCAGTTAGAGAGGGGCCCTGTCGTAAACTGGTCCCTGGAATGCCATCTTAACTGTTGTTCACAACAACTGTCCACTATACTAACGAGGAGCTGCAGAGGCCGGCCGTCGCTCCCGTTCAAAAAACTGCACGAGGACCAGCAAGCGACCAGCTGATGAAAAGCGTGCTGGCAGGAGTTTGCATCCTAGATTACCCTCGGTGAGCAGAGCGGTGTAGTAGAGGGAGCACGCAGGCCCAAGGGGGCGCAGGTACAGCTCGAGTTTCTCTTCATTATCGCATAAATCTTTCGCCTTTTACTAAAGATTTCCGTGGAGGGGAACGTTTGCGAGTGTACTGTATTTTTGGGGGCTCTGCTTACGGCAGAGCCGCACAAGAGCGTTAAAAGCAGAGTGAGCGCGTTTGCGCTTGTCCCCCGTGGTCGGGCCTTCTGCCAACGTGGAGCGGAAGGAGGTTGTCCGTATTTGCCGCCTTTGCCGGAGCGGCAGTTTGCCCCAGTGGCTTCGCAGAACGGTTCGCCGTTTCAAGACGCTGGTGACGCCTGCTGTTCAGAATGGTGCAAATGCAACGAAATCTCAGCCAAACTGTGCATACAAACTCCTTTTACAAACCAGCTGCACACGTTTTTTTTGTTGGAAGTGTCATCTGTTAAATGCACTTGTCAAATCATATCATAATATTAAACATGAAGTGGCTGAATAAAATGTGTTATTATGTGGTAGAGCTTGTTTGTTTTTAACGGAGAGCTTGGGTAGGTCAGGTCAATAAAAAAAGTTCACGTGTTCTTTTCTGTGCCGGGTCCAAACAAAGAGCGTTTCAGTTCCTTCGCTGACCGCACAAAAGCCGGCATCAGCCGGCGCCCATGCGCCTGCGTTGGTGGTATAGTGGTGAGCATAGCTGCCTTCCAAGCAGTTGACCCGGGTTCGATTCCCGGCCAACGCATCGCTTTTGGCTCAAGCTGACCTTAAAGCGGTCGTCCGCGAGCCCTTGCTGGAGCAAAAAAAAAAAAAGTTTGTGTGGGTCCTTGGGTATCAGCAAAGGTCGAGGTCTCCCCGTCGGGGAATCGAACCCCGGTCTTCCGCGTGACAGGCGGAGATACTGTCCACTATACTAACGAGGAGCTGCGGTGGCAGGCCGTCGCCCCGATCGGTGCAGCTGCTGGTCCAAACGGTTTAAATGCCACCAAAACTCATCCAAATCACCTTTTACACACCAGCTGCAAAGCTTGCTCCCATATGGTCTAGCGGTCAGGATTCCTGGTTTTCACCCAGGCGGCCCGGGTTCGACTCCCGGTATGGGAAGCTCGGCTTGTCTTTGCTTCCCTTGTCGAACAGCCAGCGCGTCTGTCTGCGGCAGAAGCGTTTTTAGTCAGCAGTGGAGCTGCAGCAACCTGATAGGTTGTGGTTCCTTTCCCTAGCTGCATGCCTTCGATAGCTCAGCTGGTAGAGCGGAGGACTGTAGGTGGAGAGTTGGCAATCCTTAGGTCGCTGGTTCGACTCCGGCTCGAAGGAGGTCTTTTTCACACGCAAACACTTTCGTGCCCGCGCCTAAGTTTCAGAAGCGCGCCGCGTCGCATTCGCGACCGCCGCTGGAAGGTAAAAGCGCATTCCCTGACCGGGAATCGAACCCGGGCCGCGGCGGTGAGAGCGCCGAATCCTAACCACTAGACCACCAGGGAAGGGCTGTTTGTCCCGCCCCCTCAAGCCTGGCTGTGGGCCCCTACCTGAGTTCGCTGCAACCGCTCAAGCAAGAGCACTGAGGCTTGTAATTTCCTCCTGGAGAGGAGAGAGCGTCTGACCCTGAATCACACTTCTTCCTCGTGTCAGGATGGCCGAGCGGTCTAAGGCGCTGCGTTCAAGCTGGGGAACAATAGTCCAACGAAGAAGGGAAGAGAAAGAAAAAATGGAATAATAAAGCTGCCATGGGCTGACAAAGAAGCAAAAGTGGCAGACCGAGCCAGCCAGGAGTCGAACCTAGAATCTTCTGATCCGTAGTCAGACGCGTTATCCATTGCGCCACTGGCCCACCGGCCATAGTGCTTCTCTCGTGGTCGTGTAATGCGTGGCAGTGCTTTTGTTAAGGTTTAATATCAACTTGCCAAAGGGTTAAAGACTCTAGCTTGAGCCCACAGCCAAAGGTTAGCTTTGTCAGAAGTGGGATTCGAACCCACGCCTCCAGGGGAGACTGCGACCTGAACGCAGCGCCTTAGACCGCTCGGCCATCCTGACACGAGAGCTGAGGATGAGCAGTATTTTTGGAGCTCCACCGAATGGCAGATGATCTGGAAGCTAGTGCTTCACCGCTCAGCCCCGCCGAAGCACATGCCTCGCTCGCTCAGCCCCGCCGAAGCACATGCCTCGTTGTTCCTGATCCAGATGATCAGGAACAGGTGCAGGCAATGAGTGCTGATGGGGAGATGACGAGGAAGTGAGTGCAGGTGAGGAAACAGGAGGATCATGGGTAATGGAGTCCGGGAACAGAGGGAACCGTGACATTTGCTGTTTTTGCTGTATTTTGATCAAATAAATAAAGCCTTGGTGAGCAGGTGAGCTTTTAAAAACATTTAAAAATCTTACAGTTCAAAAACTTTTGACTGGTAGTGTATATAAATATATATATATATATATATATATATATATATATATATAATAGTTTATTGTTGTTTAATATTTATTATATATTCCCATATGCTTTATAATGTATGTATACATATCCTTATACATACTCACGTATACACATTTTGGTATTTTACTTAGTATTGTTTCCTCTACACATAAACGTTTCTATAATAATAATAAGAATAAGAATAAGAATATAAGATAAAAAGTGCACAGTATAATACTTTAACCATTAAATATGTCTGGAAGTTCAAGAAAAGAACAGAGCCAACCAAGTGTTTTGTCAACCTCCAGTTACAGTACATCTAAACGCTGTCTCAGCTAGGAGAAATGGAAGGCCATTTTTGCCAGGTTGGTAGCCAACAATAGGTAGTAGCAGATTTTGGCCTAAGCTAGTGGTTTTCGAACCATTCTTGTTATCTCCCTTATGTAAAACAGGTGAATTGAGCTAATTGGTAGAGTACTCTATGATTGGACTTGGGTGTGCCCAATAAGGGAAATAAGCAGAACGTGAAGGGTAGCTTTCTGAAGTAGTTTGTGGACCCCAGGTTTAAGCATGCGCTTGTCTTAACAAAGACATCCGAGCAAAAGAGGCTAATCACAACTCTGCTGGGACTCAAACCCACAACCTTTAAATACCTCCATTCGCAACCTAGAAGTCCAATGCGCTATCCATAGCGCCACAGAGCCACGCTTGAAGGAGTTTCTTAGATTTCCAGTTTGGTGCAGATATGCACTACTGGCCATGCAAAGATTTTCATATGTGAAAAGTGTGTTGCATAGGCACTGCTGGGATTTGAACCCAGGATCTGTTGTAGCGAGGCTGGTTAGCTCAGTTGGTTAGAGCGTGGTGCTAATAACACAGAGGTCGCAGGTTCGGTCCCCCCTCTCTGGGGACCTTCTTGCTTTGCGCTTCTCGCAAGTGGCCGGCAGTCTCACAGAAATCCCCGCTGGCCAGAACACACACGAACCTGGCCGAAATTGCGGTACCTGACAACCACAAGTCTGTAAAATTAATCCAATAGTATGCCGAGTTCCATCTTTAAAAAACCAATTAAATTACGAATTCCCTTTTTGGCCGTCCAATGAAATTGCAAGGTCAATTTTTCATACACCAATTACCGCATTCCATCCAATCTCCGCTCAGGTATGTTATTTATATTTCGCTCAGGGTATGTTATTTATATTTTGTTAATGAAATGGTTTACGTTTTTTGTATTTTATGAATAGCAAGATTGGCTCCGTAAAATTAGCCTTTGATTACCTCAGCTGTTAGAATTCAGTCAACTCGATCAGGTAACATTAACTGTCATTGATGTGTAAACCTAACAGCTATATATTTGTAATATAAATAGTTTTATCCGGTGTTGTCTGACTTTGTGTAACTTCAGTTAGCGAACCTTATTTTTTGATAGGTAACTTTACCTAACTTACTTGTAATTACACAAGATAGTATAGTAAGATATCATATACTTAATGGCATCTGAACACAAAAAATACATTTGGATAATGTTGATTAAATTTTGGGTGTTTTGTTTAACTTGTTTAACACCTGTGGTATTCCCTGTCAAAAATGACCAGTCATTAGAAGTGAATGGATGAGACTACAATAAGTGTATAAAATTGAGTTCTGGCACATGCCCTTATTAGATGGGCACAGTTAGCACAATATATGTTTAATCTGAGTATTTGTTTTAGTCAAAATAATCCATACATTATGCTTTTTTTTTTTTTACTCAAAAACGAGTTGTATGAACCCAGGTCAATGAGGCATACAGGCCATACATAGCAAATAGAAGTTCAAAACTTGTAATGTTCATAAAAACTTAAGTTGATAAAAAGATCTATCACAACATTAGGTGAATATATATCTATTATTGTGGATTCATAATCTGCTATAATGTGGCAGTCATTTTGGACCAGGAACACATAACATGAAATGAACACAAAAGGAGGGTTAATGCTGTGTTGTTGGGCTACAAAGGCAGTTAGTGTAACATATTCTGTGTTGTTTCAGGCAACAACGTGGCTTCAGCTAAGTCACACAAAGGCATGAGCGATGCTGACTGGCTTGCGCGTCTGGCGAGTTTTGCCCGAACAGGAGTTTGGCCATCTAGGGAGGGGAATAGACCTTCCCCCCGACAAAAAAGATGGCATGAGTTGTATCAGAAGGTAAATTATGCAGCTAGATTCATGGCCGAACTCGTATGATAATACATTGTGCTATTTTTATTTATGTTTATGGATAAGTTATTATTTACAATGGAAATACAATGTAATATTGATATAATTATGATGACTTATGGCTGTTTTGAGATAATGTGGACAACAGTGTCATAGCTATACTTTATGTTCACAGATAGAAAAGTGCCCTCTGCAAATGAGGGGGCAGACCACCTTTCTGGAGGAAGCTCAGAAGTGTATTTGCGGATTTCACAATGTAACTTCAATTAGCCCAGTTCAAATTGCATAAATAGATGTGCTTGCAATATCAATGTGTCTTTATATCTAAAATCAAATTAGGAAGACTGCATAATATTATGTCTGGTATATCTTTGTGCATGTATTATAGGTTCTTCCACCAGCCACAGTGGATGCATCACAGAGCACCCCTGCCCAAAGCACACCCTCCATCAGTGATGTGTCACGTTCTGCAAAGACGGCCAAACTGACATTGTCGATGGTAAGCAGACCTTACTATTGCAGGCATTACTGCAGACACTGAAACATCTCAACCTTTTCCTATAGTCTTAGGGTTTTGTTATCACTGACTATGACAAACCTTTTCAGTTTGAAAAGTCAAGGTTTGGAGGCTCACATGTGGCAGCAGCAAAACCCAATTTGAGCACCCAGAGGAAAACCTCTCAGGTTAATATGAAAGACATCATGACTTTATCATGACATCATTACTCATCATTTTATTTAATTAAAAAACAATTCACAATCCCCTTCATAGATTAATCATAACGTTTGACTCCACAGACATTAGAGCACTCCAGTTCAGCCGCAGCTTCATGCCCACCCTCTGATCCTCGTCCTCCTCCATCCCCCAAACCTCATCGGCCTGTCATCCAGTCCTCCTCTTCCTTCTTCCTTCCTCCAGCTCAGAGATCACAACGCATCAAAGAAACAGCAACACCATCGACTATTTCTGAGTTTGCTGTTGTGAGCAGCCCAGTAAGATGTCATTCAAAATACATATAAACATGCCTTTGCCATTTAATGCTGTCTTAGCTTTTACTTAAACCAGTGTTTTTGATAATATCAGCAGGTCTCATCTCAGCCAGAAGACCCTTTGGATCTCCCACTACTGTGGCCACAGACAATGCCACAGCAGGACCAGAAGTGGGTGTCAGAAGCACTTTTTAGGGTTGGTGCAAAGGGAAAGCTGGAGCTGCGTGAAAACTTACAGTTGTGGCATCACCCCCCACCACCAGCCCTGTTGTACCACCAAGCTCCAACACCTGATAGATTTTTTCACAGCGGCTCTTGCTCTGGATGCCATATAGGCTATGGAAGGTGCGGCTCCAGTGTACTAACCCTGTCTGTGCCAGGCATCAGCTATGTGGTGGTGGTCTGCACAGGAGGGTACAACAGGTGTTAGATATTGACAGATACTACAACCTGGTGACAGAGACCCTGATCTGTACCAGGTGTAGGACCAGCTACCTGTCCTGGAGAAATGCTGTGCTGCAGCAGTTGGACCTGGCCCGTCGATCTGAATTCAGGGTCATTCTCACACGCAAGTAATTATTTTGCAGTTCTGTTCACTCATATGCTACTTTTTTTGATAAATATTTCCTACAATAATTAAATACCTGATAATAGGATAATTGAATGAATACTTTTTTCTTAGGCATGCCTGTGACATTCGAGTTCTTCGCTTGTTGCGTCAGAGGGGCATGGAGAATGGCCCAGTGAGGATCATCGGCCAGCTGAGGGAGAACCACAGTGAGGAGTGGTTAAAACGTGTGGCTCGGTACACATCAGAGTGTGTGGCCTTTTTGGATAATCCTGGCCTGCATCCACTGCACTTCCAGGAACCACCACCACTTGCTCCAGTACCCAGCTACAAATGGCTCCTCACTGTATACAGTCAGGACATCCTCAACAGGCTCGATCACATCAAGGCCAGCATCACATCCACGTACGGATCAATTTTAAAAATGGATTCAACTAAGAAGGTCAGAGGAGCTGCTTTAATGACTGTACCCTTATCTATAATGTATTATCAGACCAAAAGAGCTTTATTTGTCAATGTTACTGATTTGAATGTATGTTGTATTATTTGCTGTGTTTATTGTTTCTTTCAGATTACCAAGAAGTTGAGTGGGCCTGCGAAAGGCACAGCACAGTGGCTTACCTCAGTAGGCAATGAGGTAGGTCAGGTGCTGATGAGTGTCCTGACTGCGAATGAAGGGGCTGGGTTAGACCTCATGGTTGCAGGGCTCATGGAGAGATACCAGAGAGCTGGTGTTGGTCCTCCCACTATCCTGTATGTGGACTGTGACTGTTGCAAGGAAGTGGGAGAGACTGATGTCATCGTCCGCCTAGACTTTTGGCATTTTATGCGACATCTGGTGCACCACAGATGCCCACCAGTTGTACCCTACTTTTATGGCTAGGTTGTCGTCTTGTATTTTTGAGTGGGACGCAGGGGATCTCACTCTGCTGAGAAGGGCCAAGAGGGAGCAACTCACCCAACAGTGCTGGCCTGCAATGACGGAGGCAGAGCTTGACCGCCATATAAGCAAAGATGAGCTGGCCCAACACTGTAGGAGGAGAACACGAGGAGAGGAAACCACTATCCGCCTCCTTGATATGCTTATCAGAGAGCTCATGGGTGGCAAGGGGAATGACGCCCTTGGTGTTCCTCTCCTTGACAGTGTGAGGATGCAGCACATCTGGCATATCCAGAGGCAACACGTCACCTGTATTCAGGACCCTCCAGATGTGCTGCTCTACACGGAAACTGGAACCATAATCAATCAAGGGCGGGATGGTTCTAAAAACTTATCGGTGTGCCAGAGGCTCCACATCCCTGGAATCATTTCACTGCCACCTAAACAGATTTATTCCAGGTTTGTCATGACAGAATATACCACATCTTGCCACTAATTCCTGTTTATTTAGATATTTGCAGTTAACAGATAATGTTTTCTCTTTTGCAGTTACTCAAAACAATGTTTGGCAGCCTGAACTTCCAGATTTACCTCCTGGAAGGTTTGTTATGCTGGAATCAGGACCGGGCTGCAGCTGCTGTCGCTGGTGGAGGTTCAACCCTGCGTACTTACACAGGGGAGCTAGTTTACTCTGTCAATGAGAACTACAATAAGTTGTATGGCAGGAAATTGGTCCCTAGCTTCACTCCACCTGTAGTATACACAGGTAAATATATTTTGATAAATGCAGTTCACGATGTAGCATGTTTTTGTTAAAATTACAAGTGCTTCTGCAAAAATTATACTACCAGAATTTTTGTACACTGGATTCTTTGCTCTAGGTGTCAGGGCAAAAATTAAAATACATAATAGAATATAGAGAAATCCTGTCTTTTTATGATGCCCTCTGAATTACATATTTTTGTTCATGCAGAAGCTGACAACAGAAAATATTTACTGCATTTCAGAATAAACCTTTCTGATTAATTTCCTTTGAAAATGTTTCTTGTTACAAATATTTCCCCAGGGGAGCTCATTGGAGTGCAGTACTTGTTGAGGCAGAATAGTCAGCCCCTGGAGGACATGTGCCCTACCTCTGATAGGACCTCTCAGTTGCTGGAGGAGATAGATGTGGAGGAGCAAGTGGAAGAGGATGAGGGTTTCATTGATTTGTTGGGAGAGGAAGCCACAGTGGCAAATCTTGTGGCATCAGATGACTTAGTCCTTTCAGGTCCACCAGTTTTACCAGCTGCATCGCTGTCCTGTGTCCAGGTTCCACCCGCTGCACCACTGCCCTGTGTCCCGGCTCCGCCAGTACCCAGTGTCCAGACTCCTTCAGCTACACCACTGCCCTGTGTCCCAGCTCCGCCAGCTGCACCTCTGACCGGCGCCCAGGTTCAACCCGCTGCACCGCTGTCTTATGTCCAGGCTCCACCAGTACCCAGTGTCCAGACTCCTTCAGCTGCACTACTGCCCAGCATTCAGGTTCCACCAGCTGCACCGCTGCCCTGTGTCCAGGCTGGCCATAGCCAGTACAAAGGCAAAATATTTTGCCCAAATAAAGAAACAATTACTAAGGAGCAGTGGTTACTGAATATGAGAAAATAACACACTTGTTTCTGTGTGATACATTCATTTTGCTCTCTTGGTTGGCTCTTTTCTTTACCTTCCAGCCATATTTAATGGGTAAAGTATTATACTGTGCACTTTTTATCTTATATTATTATTATTATTATTATAGAAAAGTTTATGTGTAGAAGAAACAATATTAAGTAAAGTGGGTTCGAATCCCACTTCTGAAAATGCTAACCCTTGGCTGTGGGCTCAAGCTAGAGTCTTTAACCCTTTGGCAAGTTGATATTAAACCTGAACAAAAGCACTGCAACAACACTGCCACGCATTACACGAACACGAGAGGGATACTATGACTGCATTTATATGACACTAGGCCTACTAAAACACTGGATTTCAATTGCATTGCACGTTCAACGCTTTCAGAGGACACCATTAAAATTGAATGCCATTTCATTTAATGAGATTCAGGGAAACTACTTGAAATGACACGGATTTTCTCAGAATCTCATGCTGTCTGCCCTAGAGAGGAGCCGAAGACCCTTTTGGCCGCAGGAGAAACGGACAATCACACGAAAGGGAATCTGGCTTTTTTAGCTGTCCTCCCTAAGCACTGGAAGAGTGTCCCTCTTCATCTTAGGTCCACCCTCACCATTGGAATATTTTTAATCCACTCAGAAGCCCACTGCTGTTGTTTTTAAATTGGCTTCATCATAAATAATCCACTTGGCTATCACGAGATTGTAATTCGCTATCAGAAGTGAGTTCTGAGGTCAGGAAAGCCTGCACCCACAAGGAACGTTACAGGGTGAGAACTCCCAGACAACCTTCATTACAACTTCAGTTTGTTTTTGCACAAAAAAAGCATCACAATTTGTCTTGGCATTGTTTTTGTCAACATGTTTTGGCGATGCTCATTGTGTCTTGGGCCATGCAAAAACAGCCATGTTTGCGGCCAGGCAGCAGCAGGAAGGCGGCCGGTGTAGGCTCGTTGGTCTAGGGGTATGATTCTCGCTTAGGGTGCGAGAGGTCCCGGGTTTAAATCCCAGACGAGCCCGTTCTTCGGATCAGGTTTTAATCTCGCCAGCCTGATTAGTGTTATGGGCAATCAGGATATTTCTGGGAAATTGGGCAGCAAGCCCTGTCGTAGCGAGGCCGGTTAGCTCAGTTTGGTTAGAACGTGGTGCTAGTAACGCCAAGTTCGCGGGTTCGATCCCCGTATGGGCCAATGTTTTGCTCTCTGGGGACCTTCAAGCTTTGCGCTTCTCGCAAGTGACCGGCGGTCTCACAGAAATCCCCGCTGGCCAGAGAACACACGGACCTGGCTGAGATAGCTCAGTTGGGAGAGCGTTAGACTGAAGATTTAAAGGTCCCTGGTTCGATCCCGGGTTTCGGCAGAGAAGCCACCACTGTGAGTTTTTGGTCGAGGGGTCCAGTGACCAAATGTCTCCACCTAGCCACATTGCTGCCTGCCTCTCAGATGTACCGCTCAGAGAGTGGTGGTTCCATGGTGTAAAGCTGCACATGTTTTTTGTTGGAAATATCATCTGTTAAATGCACTTGTCAAATCATCTCATAATATTAAACATGAAGTGGCTGAATAAAATGTGTTATTATGTGGTAGAGCTTGTTTGTTTTTAACGGAGAGCTTGGGTAGGTCAGGAGCCCTTGCTGGAGCAAAAAAAAAGTTTGTGTGGGTGCTTGGGTATCAGCAAAGGTCAAGGTCTCCCCGTCAGGGAATCAAACCCCAGTCTTCCGCGTGACAGGCGGAGACACTGTACACTATACTAACGAGGAGCTGGGGGCTACTAATGTGTTACGAGCCTTCTTGCTGACCGCACAAAAGCCGGCATCAGCTGGCACCCGAGCACCTGCGTTGGTGGTAAGGTGGTGAGCATAGCTGTCTTCCAAGCAGTTGACCCGGGTTCGATTCCTGGCCAACGCATTGCTCTTGGCACAAGATGTCATTGAAGCGGTCGTCTGCGAGCCCTTGCTGGAGCAAAATGATTTTGTGTAGGTCGCTGGGCAGCAGCAAAGGACGTGGCTTCCCTGTCGGGGAATCGAAGCCCGGTTTTCCACGTGACAGGCAGAGATACTGTCCACTATACTAACGAGGAGCTGTAGAAGCCGGCCGTCAAGCCCGACCGATGCTTGCCGAAGGTCCCATATGGTCTAGCGGTCAGGATTCCTGGTTTTCACCCAGGCGGCCCGGGTTTAACTCTCAGTATGGGAAGCTTGGCTTGTCTTTGCTTCCCTTGTCGAACAGCCAGTGCGTCTGTCTGCGGCAGAAGCATTTTTAGCCAGACTGCAACTGCGACCTGAACGCAGCGCCTTAGACCGCTCGGCCATCCTGATACGAGAGCTGAGGGTGAGCAGTATTTTTGGAGCTCCACCGAATGGCAGATGATTTGGAAGCTAGTGCTTCACCGTTCAAAGTGCATGCCTCGTTGGCGCAGTTAGGCAGCGCGTCAGTCTCATAATCTGAAGGTCGTTAGTTTGAGCCTCACACAGGGCAGGGTGGTTCCTTTTGGCGCACGAGAGCCTTTAGACGAAAGAGCGCTTTCCCTTTATTCCCTTTCGTGTGATTGTCCATTTCTCCTGCGGCCAAAAGGCTCTTCGGCTCCTCTCTAGGGCAGACAGCATGAGATTCTGAGAAAATCTGTGTCATTTCAAGTACTTTCCATGAATCTCATTAAATGAAACTGCATTCAATTTTATGGCGTCCTCTGAAAGCGTTGGACATGCAATGCAATTGAAATCCAGTGTTTTAGTAGGCCTAGTGTCGTATAAATGCAGTCATTGTATTCCTCTCGTGTTCGTGTAATGCATGGCAGTGCTTTTGTTCAGGTTTAATATCAACTTGCCAAAGGGTTAAAGACTCTAGCTTGAGCCCACAGCCAAAGGTTAGCATTGTCAGAAGTGGGATTCAAACCCACGCCTACAGGGAAGACTGCAACCTGAACGCCGCACCTTAGACCGCTCGGCCATCCTGACAAGAGGGCTAACCACGAGCAGTATTTTCGGAGCTCCACCGAATGGTAGATGATCTGGAAGCTAGTGCTTCACCGCTCAGCCCAGCCCAGCCAAAGCAAAAAAGAAAAAGGACTTTCCTTTATTCCCTTTCATGTGATTGTCCATTTCTCCTGGTGATACCAAACACGTTTGCTAGATTCTATAGCCTTCGTGTTGAACCAGTATCTTCCCGTGTACTCGCTTCCAGTAGCCGGTAACATGAAGGACCCATTCTAGTGTTGGCTTGCTATGCCATTCCCGCCCCCTGGGCCGGATACGTGCATCCATTGCTCCAGCGAGTTCCCCACCTGGCGAACCCTGTCGAGTTCCTCCGCCTCCCCCTGTGGCTTGGACATTGCGGAGTGTCCGATGCTAGGCCAAACATCTGTCTCTGACGTTGAGGTTTGGCTGGGTGCCATATGTCGTGACCCCTCCACGTGAGTGGTCCCATATGTGTATTGTCTACAGTTAACTCCCTATGGCGAGCCTGTGTCTTTCCCCTTGCAGAGTCAGCTCTGCTGTCACCTGTCAGATGAGTCTCCCCCTACTCAGGCTGGAGCCATCCCAGGGACTCCATATGCGCACTGCCCATGGCCAGTCCATATGTGTATTTCCAGGTAATACCTCCCCCTCTGAGTAGGTTGTGGCTTCCACAGCATCCCCTATGGGTTCGCTTTCCCAGTGTTGTCTAAGTCTTACTGAACGGGTCTTGCAGAACAGCAGTAGACTCTCTCGGTGTAAGCACGAGCCCTTCTCCGCCCCAAGGTGCGCCGGGTGGCTGGAGCTTACACTGGGCGCTGGAAGGGGTCAGTAACTGTGGCGTTTTATTTGGGATCCCAATTCGTCGGTTCACTTCTGACTCTAGGTCGAACATGACCGACTGAAAGGGGACGTCTCGGTTACGTATGTAACCCTCGTTCCCTGAAGGAGGGAACGGAAACGTACGTCCTGTCGCCACAGTTCCTGTGCCTTCACTGTAGTGCAGACTCATGCTTGTCTCCTCAGCGAAAAACAAAGCGCGTGTGCACACACACACTTTGCAAAACTGTAGGTACAATCCACTGCACAGCACTCTTTTTGCGGAACTGTAAACACAACTCACTGCTTTACATTCAATTTCCAAATGATCAACACACTCCTAGCAAAACTATACACATGTATGGCTATTATTTACACTATTTGTCTCGTCCAGAGAGTGATGGAGCTAGAGGCAGATGCCATGGGTCATGAGCAGCTTTTTGTGGATGAGGCAGGTTTTAACCTCACTAAAACAAGGAGACGTGGCAGGAACATTATTGGACACCGTGCCATAATCAATGTCCCAGGACAACGTGGTGGTAACATAACTATGTGTGCAGCTATAAGTCAAAATGGTGTTGTTCACCATCATGCAACCCTAGGCCCATTTAACACTGCACACATTATTACATTCCTGGACACCTTACATGACATGCTCACTAATGTTCAGAGACCAGAGCAGACCAGATACATCATCATATGGGACAATGTTAGTTTCCATAGGGCTGCTTTGGTCTGCAACTGGTTTACAGATCACCCACTCTTCACTGTACTCAACCTCCCCCCATACTCTCCATTCTTGAATCCAATTGAAGAGTTCTTCTCTGCCTGGTGCTGGAAGGTCTATGACCGTCATCCCCATCAATGCATAGCCCTTTTACAGGCAATGGAGGAGGCATGTGGGGATACTGACCAGGCATCATGTCAGGCCTGGATACGGCATTCCAGAAGATATTTTCCCCGGTGCCTTGGACTAGAGGACATTGCATGTGATGTAGATGAAATTTTGTGGCTGGACCCAGAGAGACGACACGATGTAGACTGAATTTTTTCTCTTTTTTTTCTCAGTGAAATTACTATTTTGTGTTTTGACTTGGAAAAAAACACTTATGTTTGTTTTGATGTGTATAAATAAATACCAGTACTTGAAGTTTGGATCCCTGTATGTTTACAGAACTATAACAAAAGTATGACCTCAAACTGACATAGCCTACCTTGTGCACAAAGAACAAAGAAAGCAAAAGCCAGATGTGTTTTTTATTCATACCATCAGTGTGTAGTTGGCGCATTGTGTGCTTATTAATGTGATGGCTTGTGTTAACTGTTTGATACGAAAATACCATTTTTACGAAGGTTTGAAGAGTTAAGCAAGGTTTATTAGCTTTTGCAAGAGAACTACAATGTTTTGCTGATTTGGTGAAGGGTTTTCTTATTTGTGTGTAGAGTTTTGCAAAAATAGCCAATAGTTACAAAAAATGTGCTTAAGCCATCAGAAAAAACTGTAATAAGCAGAGAGATGTTGAAAAATTCCCTGTAAACACAAAAGCAAGATTGAAACCAAGCTGTTTTTTTTTTGTTTTTTTTTTTTACTGTAAGCATTTGTGGTTGTGAATACAGTATTACAGTACAAAAGAAAAGAAATACATCAACCATGTGTAGTTGGACAGAAACAATGGTTGTGTTTGGAAAAGGAAATCAAGATTCTTCCTGTTAGATTTTTGTGTGTTAAATAGAGAATTGTGTGTTGTGTTTTGCAAAAAGTGTTTTATGAAATTGAAAACTGAGTCGAAGGCCGAGAATTAGTGCACGGTTTTGAAGACTTGGTGTATAGTTCTTGTGTTTGAGTGTCAGGTTTCAGAAATTGTGTGACAAGTAAGGATTTTGTGTGTGAGCAGTTGAAAAAAACTAGTTAAAATGCATGTATTGTGTATTACATGTGTCGTAATGTTTACAGATTGAAAAATGTCCGATGCAGTCTCGCGGCCAGACGACCTTGCTCGGAGCGGTCCCAAAGTGTGTGTGTGGCAGTGGTGGACGAAGTACACAAATCAAGTACTTGAGTAAAAGTACAGATACGTATCATAAAATATTACTCATGTGAAAGTATTTAGTGCTCCTTTTCAATTTTACTTGAGTTAAAGTACAAAAGTACTTGATTTTTAATGTACTTAAGTAAAAAAGTACTGATTGATGAATGTTTATTTTGTAATTTTATATAGGCCACTTATATAATTTAATTTTATATTATATATTTTATATAATCCTATTGCTCAAAATAATTATAAATGATTATGAATTGTCAAATAGCCAGCACTAGTCAGTATGGATGGAAGATTAGTGGATGCAGATACATAATATGTAATGTGTGTTGACAAACAATATAAAATCCAACGAAACATATAGGGATAAATACATAACATTTTTAAAAATTTGCTGCAGCAGCGGGGAAGATGAACATGCATGTGTTATTTTAATTTGTGTTAGAGTTGCACGATTATGGATAAAACGATCATGATCATGATTCTCCCACAATTCTGAATAGACAACTAAACAAAATAACATAAAATTATTTATTAGAGGACAAAATATTAATTGGTGCAATCTATTTAAAAATATTTAATTAATTTAATAAAATGGGTTTGAATGAATGATTTAATGACTCACTCATAACTACTTCAGTTGTTTCATTACTGGATGAATCAATGTTTTTGAACAAATCTTTTGAATGAATCATTCAATGTCAAATACATTTTAACAGTCACTTGTTGCCTCCTAGTGGCGTAACGATGTAATCGATACAACCGTTATTTAAAGCACCAAGTTAGTTTTAAAATGTGATTTGATCTGTTTGAATCGAGATCACGATCTGTAGACACATTGATGTGGATGTGTCCGCATTACAGTTTTTTACAATCGCTAGGACACATTTCTCAATACTTAGGTCACTTTTTCAAAACTCTTCACACAGTTCTCCTAACCAACTTTCATCTTGGCACAGAGGTTAACTTCACATTCAAAATGCACCAAATCTAACAAAACACTTCATACATGTCTCAAATCAATTCATTCTTCCAGAACACTAGCAAAGGTTTTCACTGAGCAAACACACTTTGTCACTCATAAAACATTGACCTAAAAACACTAACATCAGTTAGCATTATACAATGTTTTCTTTTTTTAAATTTCTTTACAAAACAAGAATGACACTCTCTACTGCTTATAATTCACTGCAGTTTATGTTATATGGTCCATGTTTACATTACAGAACAAAATTATTCCTAAGTTTCCCCTTTTGAATTGATGGTAATGAAATTGAAAGACTACAGCTTTTTACAGACGCTAGGACACATTTCTCAATACTTAGGTCACTTTTGCAAAACTCTTCACACAGTGAGCACAACAGAAGTCTATGTGGGCTAAACTGAGGATCAATTATCATTGCTTTGGCACAAAATGCATTCAATGACTACATCTCTCAAATTTCATGAATTCTTTTCTCACTCAGACACAACAACTGCCAAAACTCTTTGTACGTAAAGGCCAATTTGCACATGCTTACATACTGTTTTCAAAACTGTTAAACTTAAGTTCAAAACAATAACATAATACAAAACTGAATAAGTCAGAAATTTGCTACATTTCTACAGTAATATAGTTATGAAATATATTCTGAATCTAAAAAATCAAATACTATCAAAACAATTAGATGAAACTGAACACCTACACAAGCATTAGTCTTTCAATTTCATTACCATCAATTCAAAAGGGGAAACTTAGGAATAATTTTGTTCTGTAATGTAGGAGATCATCTCAGGTTGATGACCAACCCAGCGCAGCAGTGTCCAGTGCCCCAATACTAAGCACCACTGTCTCTGTAAGTATACTGGCATAATCCACATTGCATTCTATGAAGACACATTCCACTACTGTGAACTTTTTAGAAACATATTCCAGGAAATCTTACCATAATGAAGTAAGAGCAATACTATACAGTAATATATAATGTTTCAATTAAACAGATTTTATATACATTACTGCTCAAAGGTTGGTGGGGTCAGTATTTTTTTTTTTAAAAAAAGAAACTGACACTTTTATTCAGCAATGATGTGTTAAATACATTTGAAAACAGATTCAAATAAGCAGCAATTAAAGCAATTAAAATGGCAATATTATTTCCCAGTATTACTGCTTTTGACTGTATTTTAATCTTCTTTCAAAAACAAAAAATCTTACTGACCTCAGACTTTTGAACAGTATTGTATAATTTAATCTAGGATGAGTTAAAATTGTTGGACATTTATGTTTGACTGTTTCTCTTGTTATATATATAACATATATTATATTTCACTGCATGATTGTACAGACACAAGACCCTGGAGTTCCAGCCTCTGTCCCCAGAACCACTGCAGATGTGACCAGTCCTACAGAGTCTTGCAGTATTGTCTCGGTAAGTAATTTCAAATTCTGTTGGTCTAAAAAGGTAATTGAATTTGCATATTAACTGCCACAACTCACTAGTCACACAAAATAGCGCTAGCAGCTGACACATTTCTGAAAACGGAACAAATGTATCAATTTTATTCTATTTCCCTGATATTTTGAATGTGATAACCAGTTGCTTCCTAAAACACATTCAAGCTGAAAAACAACAACAAAGTAAAGTCATAATGTCAGTGCTTGGTTCCTCTAAGGATCAACTTGATATTATATTTAAAGAATTATAAACAATTTATGGTTGTTAACACTCAGATGTTTAAAATATTCAAAAATAAAGAGATAATGTTAGTAAAATGACAGAAGAGAAGCTTTCCTGCTGTTGATGTTCTATATATTACACTGGCTTTACAGTTGTTTTCAATTGCTTACACACTAAAAAACTTTCCCACAATTAGCAAAACCTTACACTCAAGGAGCAAAACACCGGCCTAGATTTGCACAACTGTAAGCACATTGTCAGCTTCACACTTTTTGCAAAACATTACACACAGTGATTTGCAAAACACCAAACACATTTGTATGCGTTTGACACAGAAATTTATCATGATGTAATTTCCTTGCAATTTCAAAGCAAAGGCTTTCAAATGAACACACCCCATGAACAAATTGGTTAAACACAGCCACCAGGTGTGCACACACACTGGTGATTAATTGTAGACACACCAATCAGGTTTAAGCACTTTAAAAAGGCAACAGTTAAGTTCACCTGTCTTCAACAAAAATGGACGGTGTCAGAGGAAGAGGGAGAGTGCGGCTGAGAGGGGGAGTCCAGAGAGAACAAGATGGAGGAAGAGGGGGAATCCAGAGAGAACAAGATGGAGGAAGAGGCCAAGGGAGAGGGAGAGGAAGACCTGGAGGAGGGGAAGGACATGCACAAAGAAGACAACCAAATCTGTGTAACGAAATTCGTGCTACAATTGTGGGACATGTAATAAACCACAGACTAACACTGAGGGAGGCTGGACTGAGAGTACAGCCTAACCTAAGCAGGTACACGGTGGAATCAATAGTTCGGATATTTCGTCAAGAGCACAGGTGAGAAACTTATCTTCTGTCAACAGAAAATCCATAGCTTACTGCATGTACTATATCAACAGTTTTGGTATGTAGTCATGTATCATTTTACAGTAAGCTACATGTATTTTGTTTGGCCAACATAGGATTGAATGTTGAGAACACCAAGGAGGGAGGGGCCCCATATTCACACAGGAGCAAGAGAGAGAGATCATAAACCTCGTTTTGGCCAATAATGCAATCAGACTTAGAGAAATTCAAGCCAATATTGTCAATGATCCCCAAATCTTCAATAATGTCCAACAGGTCTCTCTGTCAACAATAGCCCGTATCTTTAAAAAACATCAAGTTCTGATGAAACAACTGTATAAAGTGCCATTTGAAAGAAATTCAGACAGGGTGAAAGTCCTGCGGGGTGAAAATGTGGTGGTACGTTTTGTTCACTGACTGTAGTATTGTGTACTGCACACAACCTTTTTTACTGTACATGTAATTTTACTATATAGCAGACCTACAGTATATTGATCTACACAATGTGATATTTTGCTGTATTCCAGAGAGTTTTGCAAATAGATTCGGAGGAAGTCCCGCATGAGTTTATATACATTGATGAGGCCGGATTTAACCTGACAACAGTGAGAAGAAGGGGAAGAAACATCATTGGCCACAGGGCTATTATCAGTGTTCCAGGGCAACATGGGGGTAACATTACCCTTTGTGCTGCCATTACACAGAATGGGGTCCTCCACCGCCATGCCAACTTGGGTCCTTACAACACTGACCTCATTCTTACGTTTAGACAGATTACACAATATTATCACAGCAGCAAACCAAAGGGACCAGATGCAATACATTGTCGTCTGGGACAATGTAGCTTTCCATCATTCTGCTCTGGTCCAAAACTGGTTTCATCAACACCCACAATTTACAGTTCAATACCTTCCACCATACTCCCCCTTCCTAAACCCCATCGAGGAGTTCTTCTCAGCATGGCGGTGGAAGGTTTATGATCTCCAGCCCTATGTCCAGATGGCCCTCATTCAAGCTATGGAGGAAGCATGTGATCAAATTGAAGCAGCATCCATACAAGGGTGGATTCGTCACTCCAAAAGATTCTTCCCACGTTGCCTTGCAAATGAAAATATAGCCTGTGATGTTGACGAAGCCCTGTGGCCAGATCCAGCTAGGCGGAGAGATGTTTAGGTTTTTTTTTTTTTTTTTTTTTTCTCGGTATTACAGTTTTTCTCAATTGCTAAAACACTAAACCCATTGGCTGAACAAAGTTCTCAGTTGCCTGACCTCATTTAGCTAATTGTGCAGTCTGTTGTCAATACCTTAAACCATTTCACATGGTAAAACACAATTTGCAGATCTCACTTTTCAGCAAAACTCTAAACACATTCTCATTCTCAAAACACATTCTGCACTCTAATGCACATGCCATCCATACTGGTAAACACAAGTGGCAACAATCAAATACAAATAGAGAACACATGCCATTGATTGAACACAACCACTTAAAATTGATGTAACCTGTTTCAAATGATGTGAGAGAACCAATATAAGCCAGTTCAGAGAGCAAACAGGTTGTTGAAGGTGGGAAGGAGAAAGTCTGAGAATGGATAGAAGAAACAATGTGAGAGGACAAGGACGAGTGCGTATGCTAGGTGGGCGACGAGGAGGAAGAGGAGGAGGAGGAGATAGGAGGAGGAGGGCAAGAAAGAGGAAGAGGAGGAGGAGGGCAAGAAAGAGGAAGAGGAGGAGGAAAAGGAAGACAAAGAGTGGAAATATCTGATGAAATTCGAACAACAGTCATAGACCATGTTCTTGTCCATGGACTGACAATGAGGGAAGCAGGACTTAGAGTGCAACCCAATTTGAGCCGATTTTCTGTGTCCACCATAGTAAGGACATTCAGAGAAGAGAACAGGTACAGTATACTACTGTATTTTTGTAATTGCAAATTTACTGTACTACACTATATGCAGCTGTTTCAATAGACATTTGTAAAGTTCATCACTGTATGTATAGTACTGCATGAATATTTGTTGTAACTGCACATCTACTTTTTGTAGAATTGCAAGGCTGCCACATTCAGGTGGAAGGACAGGCTATATTCACTCGGGAGCAAGAGGCCGTTATAGTGGGCATGGTCCTTCAAGATAATGTAATACGACTCCGAGAAATCCAGGAACGAGTGACACAAGACAACACACACTTCCAGGGAATCGACAGTGTGAGCATTTCCACAATAGACCGTGTCCTCCATTGTAACAGGATGCGAATGAAACAAGTATACAGAGTACCTTTTGAGCGCAACTCACCAAGGGTAAAAGAACTGCGAGCTCAGTATGTGCAAGTAAGTGTACATTCAGAAACATTTACTGTAATCCAGATTGTCTACAGTACTAACACATACTATGTGAATGACATTACTCTTCAGTACATACAATGTATGTGATTCAGAAGTGCATACAGTAGGCCTAATTGTACTCTACAGTATAGCACTGTCTCTGTACGACTAATTCTAAATACAGTATATTGTTTTTTTACACAGACAATATTTGACTTGGAATCCTTGGACAGACCCCATGACTTTATCTTTGTCGATGAAGCAGGCTTCAATCTAACAAAGAGGAGACGGAGAGGCCGAAACATGATTGGACAGTGGGCCATTGTTGAAGTCCCTGGTCAACGAGGTGGCAATGTCACAATCTGTGCTGCTATTGATGGAGTATTTTATCTGTCCTACAGAAAACAATTGTAGAATTAGTTTGCTTACTATAGAAGCTAGAAGTGTTTTGAGGCCTCTTGACCTATGTGACTATAAGGGTCAGATGTGTCTGAGAAGTTAACTTGGCCACTAAGCATATTCTGTTGGTAATTTTCCACCAGACAACAGGTGGCTGTGAAATGAATAAGACCATTATTAAGGGAGTCATGTAAAGGCTTCTTGCCTCCGGGGAGTATTAACACAATGTTTC
Source organism: Ctenopharyngodon idella (assembly GCF_019924925.1). NCBI lineage: Eukaryota > Metazoa > Chordata > Actinopteri > Cypriniformes > Xenocyprididae > Ctenopharyngodon > Ctenopharyngodon idella. Next base: position 28,122,638 of record NC_067223.1, read on the forward strand.
ATTTGGCCCATGGGAAAAGGGTTGACCATCAAATTGGCAGAAGGCCCATGAGAAATTAAGTCAAAAGATGTACAGTAGTTGGCAATCGGTCACCCTTACTAAGAAAATTATCTCTTAAATAAGCAACACCTGCAATTTTATTGGTGAAATGACTGTGGTGGAAATGTTGGAGTACATGGGAAAGAAAGGGAGGAGAGCACCTGCAAGTGAGAATATGAGAAAACTGTAAGGGTGGATATTACCAGCCAATTATACTACTTTGGTGTGTTTTACAGTTTTTCTCGATTGCTTAAACACTATAGCCATGCTTTTTAACTAAAATTTCAAAACCATACCGCCATTTATGAAAAAGCACACCCATTTCTCTAAACTATAAACACTATTCCCCTGTTTTGACACGAGTCAGATTTGTTGAACTGTCACTGCAAAACTCTACACACAAATCCCTTCATTTCTCATTACCTACACCATGTTGTCATTTAGAAAGCACTAGTATTCAATATTCTTCACTCAAGTCATCATAGCTTGAGCTCAATTAGCACACAGTCAGTTCATTCAGTTTTGGAACAATGGAGCCAGAGAGACATGATTGAAAAGGTCGAGGACACCAGAGAAGAGGAGGAGGAAGAGCGGTAAACAGTGGAGGAAGAGGAAGAGTAGGAGGACGAGGATGAGGATGAGGGGCAAGGAGACAAGGAGTCTCAGATGAAATTCGTGCCACTACTTGACCATGTCCTTGTCCATGGTATGACTATGAGGGAGGCTGGGCGATGAGTTCAGCCAAACTTCAGTTGCTTCACCGTCGCCTCGATCATAAGAATCTTCAGGGAGGAAAACGGGTAGGTGTACCTCAGTGTACTCTACTGTAACTTTTGAGTGCTGTACTCTGTTACAACACATGCATCAAATTAACTTACATACAGATAGAGTTTCTGTCTGCTTCCATTTTGTAAAAAGGATGTGTTACAGTTACAGTAATCAGTACTTCTATTTTTGTAGGACACAGAGACGATGCAATGGAAGAAGCCTGAAGTAGAGGTAAGATAAGATTTCTTGCTGCGAGGGATTAAATACTGAATGAAAGGCGGATTGCGGTCGGTAACTATAGTGTACATTAGGCGGGAAATGGGCGGTCTGACAATAACCCGGTCGCTCCCGAGATGCTCTGACATCAGCGCATCTGTGCTTGAACTTTAAGTGAACAAAACTTTCTGCAGTGGTGGCGTTCACACGGTCACCAGTTCCCTGTCCTGAGTAACCTGGCAAGATATGTTCTTTGCATTAGAGGTCTGTGCGAGTGCACGTTCAGAGATCATTCAACCTTTGTGATCGGATTTTGGAGGAGAGACGTTCTGAAACGGTCGTCAGTCAGCGTCATTCTGTTCTTGCGTGGATGTTAAAAAAGATTTCACTTTGCAGTATAGCTAGCAAGCCAACAGTTTTCGTTTATATGTATTTTTGGCTTAGCCTATAGTTTTGAGGGACATGTTGAAGGCTATTTAATTTAGCCTATTTTTTCTCTGTGATATTTAGCCTAATATTCTTTGAGACATTTTTCCTCTGACATTTTTTTGGGTGTAATATGTATATGCTATGCAACATTTTATATTTATTATCCCCAATCACTCTCTTTCTTTTGGGAAAGTTTAAATGTGAGAATCTGGAAACAATCTAAATTTAGCGGGACCCGTCTGGTCAGGAAGAAAATCACTATATGCGGATAAAAGGTGAACACAGAGTGAATTTTAGGCGGGAGCAGGTGCGTGCGGAACAGAACCTTGCGGGAGCGGGCGGGAGTGGGACGAAAAAAACAGTCCTGCGCAGACCTCTAGCCTGAAGCCTGACTAGACATTTCAGTTGATGCGTGCCAGGGGTGGATCAGGCATGCAAGAGGATTTTACCACCACTGCCTGGATAGGGTCAGTACAGCCTGTGATGTTGACGAGATTCTCTGGCCTGTCCCAGACCAAAGATGTGATGCTGGGGCAGAATATTTTTTGTTGTTGTTTGGTGTATTGTACTATACAGTACATTAAGGAATAAATTTCTGTGAGGGGGAGAACCACAAGCAACACAACTTATTACTGTTTTTTGTTTTTTGTAGTATTGTTTTTTTTTAGGGCTTTTTGTAGTATTGTTTTGAATTTATCTCACCAGTGTGTAAGACTATGTTGTAGTGTGTGTGTTTTTGAGGGCTTGTGTATGTTGTCTGAGGCCAAAGAGGAAGAACCTTCTGGGCTCCCTTCATGCTTCCCCGGGCTCTGGACATCCAGGCAGCCAGCAACCTCTCTCGCTGCTTCAAGCTCAGTACTGGTGGCCCACCATGGCCTAGGATGTCTCCCATTATGTTCGTGGATGCTCAGTCTGTGCCATCTCAAAACCCCCCCATCAACTACCCTCAGGAAAACTGGTACCACTGCCCATTTCCCATCATCCTTGGTCCCACATCAGAGTTGACTTTGTCACCGATCTGCCCAATTCCGATGGATACACCTGCATTCTAGTAGCAGTGGATAGATTTTCCAAAGCATGCATGTTGATTCCCCTTTGTGGATTGCCCACTGCTCTAGAAACAGCTGAAGCCCTCTTCCACCAGCTGTTTCACACCTTTGGAATACCTAGAGAAATCGTCTCTGATCGTGGGCCCCAATTCACTTCCCGGGTATGGACAGCCTTTTTTAAACTCCTTAATGTCTCTGTTAATCTTTCTTCAGGATATCACCCCCAAACTAACGGCCAGACTGAGCGGAAGATTCAGGAGATTGGGAGATATCTCCAGGCCTACTGTCACGATAACCAACATGGCTGGAACCGTTACCTTCCCTGGGCCGAGTATGCACAAAACTCCCTCAAGCAGTCAACCACCAATCTCACCCCGTTTCAGTGCATACTCGGCTACCAACCCCCTCTGTTTCCCTGGACCGAAGAAACCTCTGAAGTTCCAGCCATAGACCACTGGTTCCAAGCAAGTTAGAGAGTATGGGATTCAGCTCAGATCCACCTTCAGCATGTTGTGTGGAGGCATAAGATGTTTGCAGATGCCCATCGATCTCCTACCCCTGTTTACCATCCTGGAGATAGGAGGGGGTACTGTCAGGGAGTCAACTCAGTCACCCATCCAGTCACCACTGTCATCACTCACCACATTCACCAGATCCCAATCACCTGACTACTGATTCCTCCCACCTGTCAGCAATCAGCACCAGCTCGATATATACTGCACTCCACCCGCTCTTATTAAACAAATGACCTTGCTAGACTAAATGTTTTGTCTTTTTCCTTTACAGACTGCTCCTTCGGGGCATTATTGCAAGCTTCATCTGCAGTTCGACTTCATCGTTTGTGGTCGGAGACCTTGCCACCAGAGGATCACAGGTGGATTGCCAGCAGGCTTTTTAAAATGGGGCCCAAGGGAAAACCAGAGCTTTGTGACAACCTACAGCTCTGGGATTACCCACCACAGCCAGCACTTACGTACAATCAGGCTCTAGCTCCAGACAGATTTTTTTGTCATGCGCTTTTGCTGTGGAGGGTCAAGGTTCTCTGTCCCAATCCCGCCTGCGGACAGCATCAGCTGACAGGAGGCAGTCTGCACAAAAGGGCACGGCAGGTTCTAGACATCGATAGGATGGTCACAGAAACCCTCATCTGTACCAAGTGTAAAGCCTCGCATGTGTCCTGGAGTCAGACTGTCCTGCAGCAGCTGGATCTGGGCCATCGCTCTGAGTTTCGGGTCATCCTCACGTGGAAGTAAGTACACTTTCATTCCACATCCAGTTGATAGCCCATCATCACATATTTTTGCAAATACTTTACAAATTAAATATGTAAAATATATGAATGTGTGGATTTTGCTTTTCCTAAGGTATGCCTGTGATAGGCGGGTCATTCGGCTGCTGCGTGAGCGTGGACTAGGCAACAGTCCCATACGGGTCATCAAACAACTGCGTGAGAACCACAGCGAGGAGTGGCTGCAGCGTCTGGCCCGGTAAACCACCCAATGTGTGGACTTCCTCAACCGACCCAGGGTGTTGCCAATAAAATTCCAGGAACCCCCAGAGCCTACAGTGGTGCCAAGCTGCAAGTGGCTGCTCACAGTGTACAGCCAAGACATCCTGACAAGGCTGGATGAAATCCATGCAAGGATAACATTCACGTATGGTTCAGTCTTAAAGATGGATTCCACTAAAAAGGTTAGCAGTGGATTTTTGTTATTTTATGCTGTTTGCTATTATATTATTATCTAAGCATGATTATCATACTCTACATGGTGTGATGTTTCATTTTACTGCATGCTTCCTGTCATCCACCGCAGATCACTAAGAAGTTGGCTGGGACAGCGAGGGGAATGGGACTCTGGTTTACCTCTGTTGGCAACGAGTTTGGTCAGGTGCTCATAAGTGTGCTGACAGCCCAGGAAGGAGCAGGACTGGACATGATGGTAGATGGTTTGGTGAAAAGGTACCAGCAGGCTGGCGTGGATCCACCTGCTGTTTTGTATATAGACTGTGGCTGCTGCACTGAGATGGGCAAGACCAAGCTGAAAACTAGGTTCAGAGGTTGGCCAGATCTCAAGATACGCTTGGACATCTGGCATTTTATGTGCAGGATTGCCTTGGGGTGTACAACTGATGCCCATCAGCTGTATCCTATCTTCGTGTCAGCGTGCATTTTTGAGTGGGATGTTTCTATGCTTCGCAAAGCAAAGAGAGAGCTGCTGATGTCCCAGGGTTGGCCTGCGCTGACAGATGATGTCAACAAGCATCTTACCAGGGAGGAGCTGTCTTTCCATTGCCAGAGGAGGACCCATGGAGAGGAGACTACCATCCTTCTCTTTGAGCAGCTGCTTACAGAGCTCCTGAGCAGCAAGGGCAATGACTCCCTGGGTGTATCTCTCCTGGACCAAGAAAGGATGGAGCACATCTGGAGTGTCCAGAAGAAGCATGTCAAATGCATTCAAGACCCCCCTGGTGTTGTGCTCTATACAGAGACAGGGAGCTTAACCAAGGGAGGTGTGTTTCTGAAGACATACAGATGTGCCAGAGGCTTTTCCTTTCATTTACACCTGAACTGTTTCATCCAAGGTATGTCTTGGTCACACACACTGTGCATGTGTAAAGAGAGAGCCTTAAGTGTCTTTGTGTGTTTCATTAACACTGCTTAAACACTATGTGTATTTACAGGGACCAGTGCCAACAGTCTGAGCTTTCAGATTTATCTGCTGGAGGGTCTACACAGGTGGAACCAGGACCGGGAGGCTGCTTCCCTGTCATCGGAGCCATCAGCTTTGCGCAGCTACACAGGAGAAATTGTTCACTGTGTGAACAGTAATTATGAAAAGCTGTTGGGCAGGAAAGTGGTCCCCACGTTTTGTCCCCCTGCATGTTACACTAGTAAGAGAATTTGTTATTGTTAATGAACTTGTAATTTCTGTGTTATCTCAGTCTATATATTAGAATTGACCCTATAAAGTCTACTGTATCATATTTGATATGCAAATTTCTAAAGACCTCTAAATTATCAACATGACCAAAACTTCTGAAAACATGCCCTCTGTCGTCTGATTGATAGTCCATATTTTTTATCAAGTAAAAGGCCTTTTATTATAATTGTACAAACCTCCACCTTCAGCTCGTGCTTCACGTGTCTTTTTGCTGCGAAATCTTTATTGATTTTTAGAACGTTTTTAGAATAACTTTTATACTGTTAGTAATATTTGATGAACATTTATTGGACTAAAGCAACTTAGGTTTACTTGATTAGAAAAATCATGTTACATGTAAATATCAAATATTTTCAGGCTTTTAAGAAACATTTATTTGTATGTCTCTCAATCATCATTGTATTCAATTGTGTTTTTTGTTTTTATTTCAGGTGAGCTCATTGGAGTGCATTTGTTCCAGCAGACTGGTCAGGCACTGCAGGACATGAATCCAGACTCTGAGCAGACTGCAGAGCTCATTGATGGCCTCTGTTTGGAGGAGCAAGATGAAGATGAGGGCTTCTGTGACATCAGCGAGGATCACACCATTATAGATCCGGAGACTGTTCTGTCACCACCCTCCTCCACCCTGACACCCTGGTCACCAGCAGTGCCACCTCTATCCTGGGCTCCTCATCCCCATCACTCGTCCCTGACCCCACACATAGCCTCACACAGTCTCCATCACCTGGACCCTCAGGGATTGCTGTCCAACCTGTTCCCTCTGAAGCATCTATTTCACCTCTCCCCTCAGAACCAGAGGATACGGGTCAGGATTATGATGATGATGATGATGATGATGATAGAGAGATGGTAAATACCACTCCTTTGTATGTCTTTCAAATGAACTAAAATAATTCAAACAGTGTTGAATTAACATCCAGTGCTTTAAATCCAGACTTTCCACATATTTTAAAAGTACAACCTAAAGTCATTAGTAAGCAGCAAATACGCATCAAGTCAAGTCAGCTTTATTTTTTTATAGTTCTTTGTACTATACAGATGTGTCAAAGCAGCTTTACGGTGATAAAAAGGAAAATAACAGAATTAATTATGGAATTATGCATCAAACAGATGTGATGTAATTATTTTATTGGGTGTTTGTGTTACAGGCTCTTGACTACCAAAATGTGCCAGGATTCCAACATGTGGACAGGCTGGTGGAATATCTGTTGGAATATCAGAACCTGGATGAACGGGACAAGCAACGGGTGGTCTATGCATCTCGACCAGAGGAGACTGCCAAGTGGACGCTTCAGAGTACCAAAGAGGCCCACTCACCCTGTAGTAGAGAGCACCATCAGATGTGTGCTGGGTGCGAGCAGTGCACCTGCTCAATGGCTTGTTGCCGTCTGGTGGAGACCATCTTCATCAGGCTTTGCTCTGTCCTCCCAAGCCCCAAAAGAAAAGGCAAGGGTACCCTGTCAAGATGGTCTCTGATTCTCCAAGACTATCGAAGGATTAGGCAGCTTGTTCTTGGAAATGGCTTGGTGATGGGAGGAACATCAATGTAGCTGGTGGAGCTTAACCAGAACACCCTGATTAATTGGTATAACAACAGACAGAAGAAGCAGGAGCTGTCTGTGCTGGTTCAGGGCATTCAGTTGCCTCAACCCCTCCCTGAAGCTCAGGAGCCTCTCCAGGTTGCCAAACGCCTAGGCACTGAGCAAGAACAACCAGGGGACCAGCACCAGTACAAGCTACCAGAGAGTACAGCGGGTCAGGCAAAGCAGAGGTAGACTTCTGTTGGTCGACCCCCTCTCAGACCCAAGGCCCCAGTGCAGAGTCAGATGTTGGTTACACCATCAGCACCTGGAGCATCACTGTAGATGGTATCAAATTTACTCATACCGGCAGGTTTCCAGGGTGTGCCAATGTTCCAGGGAGTGCAGATGGTCCAAAGAATGCTGATGGTCCAGGGAATCCCAATGGTCCAAGGAGTCCTGATGATCCCGGGAATGCCAATCATGCAGCCACTGTTACAGCCAACAGCTGTACAGGGCATCAGCTCACAGCCTGCTGCACCAGTTGCCAATCCAGGAGCCATGCCCAAGAGACCCTAGAGGAGAACTTTAGAGGCAAACCCCTGTAAAAAATGCGGGCAATTCAAAACAAGTGCAACTGGACATAGCCAGTACAGGGTATTATTGTATATGTATCGTATTGTATATATGTAACAGGGTTAGTGTGAACAGTTGTTTAATAGAGTTCATCATTGGTAATACTTGTGTTAAGTTACTTGTGTTTTTTTAAAAGTCATTTAACACTTTGTTTAACTTTTTATTTATTGTTTTTGAAAACTTATTTAACTTTCCATTAAACTTATTTAAAAAAAAAAAAAAAAACTTATTTAACATTTTATTCACCTTTTAATTTGATTTTGAAAACTTTTCATTTAACATTTTATTCAATTTAATATTCATTGCTGTTCTGTTGGCATGATTGTAAAATAAAAACAAATTGGCAAGTGATTGCTTTTTGACTTTTACTTACATATAACAATATTTCATCAGTACACTGCAACAATATAACACGTGTATAAAAAGATAATTTGTACATTTTGTTATTCCTGTGACAGACATTTTTCAGCATATTAGTTACTATTTTATGGGTTGCATCTTTGTTCATTACAAATAATAGATTTGCAAGTGTCTTGTTTGAATGTAACCTAAAAAATGCTTAATCGGTACAATAATATAACAACTACTAAATAACAATAACACAGTTCCATATATATGAAAAAATATCAAAAAACACAACAAAGTACATATGTATATTTTATTAAACTTGGAACAGTATGCATTCAAAAAAATTGTTTATTTAATTAAATTAAAAATATCACAAAAAGTTGTCTTTAGCTGGATTCAAAGTTAGGCAGTGTGTCAGTCTCATAATCTGAAAGATGTGAGTTCGAGCCTCACATGGGGCAGGGTGGTGCTTTTTGGTGCACGAGAGCGTTTAGACAAAAGCACGGTTTTCTTTATTCCCTTTCATGTGATTGTCCATTTCTCCTGGGGCCAAAAGGCTCTTCAGCTCCTCTGAAGGGCAGACAGCATGACATTCTGAGAAAATCTGTGTTATTTCAAACAGTTTTACCTGAATCTCATTAAATGAAATTGCATTCAATTTTATAGTGTCCTTTTATGGGAGGAGAGTATTTAAATGAATCAGGCAACACAATTTACTAATGTTTGTGCTCGTCAATTTACTTTTATTTGCGCCGTTATTTAACACCCAAAAAAAGCATGTCTTAACCCATTTTGCAATGTGGCTGCAACTGTTGCTGCTTGGAGGAAGTAGCTGGAACAGCAACAGCCTTGATTGTGGGATCCATGGAGGGAGAGGAGGAAATGGAGGAACAATACCTGCCTGGTTGTCAGGGCAACAGTCAGCTGAACCTTGAGCACCTGGAAGAGGGACAAAATACAGGAACTTCTACAGTGCCTCCCAGCCCAACTCTTTATAGAGACACCTGGCAGAACAGGCGTGATCCACCATCACATCACTCTCAAAGATCCCAAACCCATTCGTCAGCCAGTATTTCGGGTCGCAGAGAGACTTCTGCCAGTTATGAAGGAAGAGTTGGAGGCCATGCAGAGTCTTTGGTGTGATCGAACCTTCAACCAGTGAATGGAGCAATCCAATTGTTCTAGTGCCTAAGAAGGATGGCAGTCTTCGATTCTGTCTGGACTTCCGCAAGCTCAATATTGTGAGCAAATTTGACCCGTATCCCATGCCAAGGGTGGACGAGTTAGTGGAGAGTCTTGGAAGAGCAAAGTATCTCACCACACTTGACCTCTGCAAAGGATATTGGCAAGTCCCACTAAGTCCAGAGAGTAAGGAGATTACTGTATTTAAAACACCGTTTGAACATTTTCAGTTCTGTGTCCTTTCCTTTGCGCTTCATGGAGCTCCAGTTACCTTCTAAAGGATGATGGACCAGATCCTCCATGGGACTGAGAAGTTTGCTGCTGCATACTTAGATGACATAATTTTCAGTCAAAATTGGCAGGAGTGTCTGGGTCATCTGATGGACGTGCTGTTGAGAATTAAGAATGCTGGTCTAACCATCCGCCCAGACAAATGCACAATAGCTAGGACTGAGACACAATACCTAGTGTATGTGCTGGGTCATGGCGTAATATGTCCACAGGTGAGGAAAGTGGAGGCCATCAAAAATGCAGAATGGCCAATGACCAAGAAACAGGTGCGTTCTTTCCTAGGACTTGTGGAATGGTACAGGCGTTTTATCCCCAACTTCTCTGAACGAGCCTTTACCCTTACTGATTTAACTAAAAAAGACAAGCCGAATAAAGTTAACTGGACTCATGACTGTGAGAAGGCTTTTCAGGACCCAAAGGACTCCTTATGCACAGAGCTTGTTTTACAGAGTCCAGACTTTGAAAAGACTTTTACTGCGCAGACATATGCTTCTGAGCATGGCATTGGGGCTGTACTACTTCAGGAAGGTCAAGGGCAGCTCCAACCAATTGCCTACATCAGCAGAAAGCTCCTTTCATGTGAATCCAGGAATTCTACAGTTGAGAAAAAAGTGCCTGGCAATTAAATGGGCATTAGACTCTTTAAGATACTACCTGGTGGAACGCAAATTCAAACTTGAGACTGATCACAGGGCATTAGCCTGGTTGGGCCGTATGAGGGACACAAATGCCCGTATCATCAGATGGTTTTTAGCCATCCAGCCATTTGAATTTGAAATTTTATACAAAACTGCGTCACAAAATTGTACAGCAGATTACCTCTCTAGGACACTCTCGGGTGTCTGAGAAATGTCACAGGTTAACCTGTTGACTCTATAAACTTGGACCTACAAACATACAACCATTTCACTTGTACTGTGCATTGCCGGCAAAATTTACATCTGTGTACACGTTTTTGTTTTGTTTAGTTTCATCTAAGTTTGTTACCGCTGTGTTTTGTTCTAGTTTACAACTTTTTTTTAGTTTGTTTTCTTAAAGTTTGCCACTATTTGTCTAAAATAACAAAATGCCAGAACACAGAATAATTCATGTAATATTTATATATATAAATATAAATAAAGTTTTCCACAAATTTTCCACAAACTTTGTTGCAGTTAAACTTCCCAGATCACACTCTGTACAACCAAACCCATAATCTAGGTAAAACTGCTTTTTAAAGCAACTTCCACATCACTTCCTGTGGAAGCTACCATTTTGGTGTGATGTCAGAGGGGGGAGATTTCAGAAACAGTAGTTTTTGCCATATAATTTGCTGATAAACTTTTTCTCTGTTAATGGTTGTTGTATTAGCTGTTTGGAAGGTTTAAGTGTTGTGTTCGATGTTTATATTATTTAATTTCATTGTTATAAACTTTTTAGTTGGTTTCTGTTATGATGGTATGCCTTGTAGGTGGGGCTCCAGCCTATAAATAGGCTTGCTTGCTGAATGCATTCATTGTGATTGTGGACTCAGAGAAATCACATACTGAGCAGTGTTGCAAACTTGGGCCATCTGGTTTAGCCAAAATTAACACATTGTTGCTGTTTTGTTTTCTTTTTGTACAGTTGTTTTTTTATCTATTTTTGTTTTCTCCTGCACTGTAAATATTTTTGCACCTTCCAATAAAACACCATTTTTGGATTATGCATCAACTTTTTGTACAGCACGTCATTTCCCTTTTCCACTCCAACTGGTCGGTTAAATTATATAATAAATCATGATTAAATTGTTTAAATGATAAATGTATTATAAATTAATAAAATAACAAAAACACAAGAAAAAACAACACAAATTTATGCTCCTTTGAAGCTACACACATCTACACAGGTCGCTACAAATTATAACCGACTAGTTTATTGAAACCTGTTTTTTTTTTTTTTTTTTTTTTTTCCCTCACACTCTTTGGTGTTTCTTTGTGAAACCAGGCATCGGCATGTTGATGACGTTTTGGGGGTATTTGCCCACTCAGATGAGGTTGTATAATCAAATACAACCCTGTATTGTACCTTCAAAGGCTCTGTCATAAATACATACAATGGACAAACTTTGATATGTCTGACAATGCTGCATTGTTCTTGATGTTGGACCCAACATGCCACCTAAAATGTTTTTTAAGATTTTTTTTTTTTTTTTTTTTTACATTCAAACATCTATAATTAACAAATGATCTTGAAAATGAATATCATTGAATATCATGGTTACACTTTATTACAGTGTAACTATACGTTTAAGTACTGAGTAATATTAATTAACAACATACTGTATATGTACATACTATATAACTAGGGTTATGGTTAAGGTTTGTTTTAGAGGTACTTTTTTTTTTAATTTTTTTTTTTACTTATTATAGGAATTACAATAACTGGGTTATAACTAGGTACTAACCCTAAAAATACCCCTAACCCTAACCGTAACCCATGTAGTTACCTCATATTACCAGTACTTTCTAGGGTAAGTATTCTGTAAATACACTGTAAGTACACATACTGTAAAATAAAGTGTAACTGATTTAGGGTTAGTTGCATGTAATTATGCATAATTATGCATACGTAACAAGGACACTAAAATAAAGTGCTACAAAATAATTTATGTAATTCTCTTGATGGAAGAATGTTTACAAGCCTATTAGTAGATGATTTTTCCTTTCAACACATCCTTCTGCAGGAGCACTGAGGACACAGGAAGGAAGTGGGGCTGGGCTGTATTGAGTGTTCATGGAGCCCAAAGTCATTGACATCTATTGTTCCAGCAAAAGTTTCAATTCACAGGCATTTATGACCTAACAAGCTTCTAGTGGATGGTTTATGCTGAAGAAACTTTTTTTAAATTATTATTATTTTTATTAACTAGTCTAGTAAAGTTAGGTTTTTTTAGGAAAAAGATTGCGATCAGACAGACTGTACAACACGTCTCCACTGAACTACCAAAAACAAAGCTTCTGTAGACGTTTGATTGAGGATATCCTTCAGAGACAGAATTGTTTTCCTTCACACGTTCCTGATTGTTGTGGGCTAATGAGTGAAAGTGAGCAGTTCCCACAGAGGTCCTCCAGACTGGATTTTGCAGAAAAGTACTTTAAAAGAACTCCTGGATTATACACCAAGGAATGATGTGCCTTTTCCAACTGGAATTCAGTGTATTAAACAAAAACATCTAAAAACCCTCAATAACAATGCTGGGAAGTAAAGCCATTCATGTAGCTGTTTGGGTAGCATGTGGAATATTGGTAAGTCTTAATTAACATATGTAATAATAATAATAATAAATAATAATAATAGTCCTCTTGTAAAAACTAAACTTGATTTCTTACAAAAATACTTTTCAGTATTTGACTTCTGCATGCTATTTTATCAGTCCAGTAAAAGTATTTCCAACTTTTCTTTTCAGAATACCATGGTGGCAGACACATGGGAATGTAGCATCAAAGTTGTGAAAACAATTTCTACCACGGACTCAATACGAATCATGCTGGATAATGAAGATGTGAAATGCCAATATACAGTTTCTGTCAGGGAGAGACACAATGACTCTAAAGATTGTCATCAAGACCAGGAACAGTTCTCACATTTTGAATGCAAAACTGAGAATTTAGATCCTGGAACATGGCATCACCTGGATATAACAGCAAAGTTTGGTGAAAACCAACAGACTCAACACAATCTCTCCCTGCCAACTAGTAAGAATTCTGCTTCTTTGCATAATTTTCAGCCTGATAGTCAAGAATCACTATTGCTTTTTCTCACTGAACAAACCTCTAAACAGAAATTATTATACTTGCATGTGTAACTCATCAGCGTTTGGGCTCCAGTGTGTTGTGTGATATTTTTTCACTAAGTGACAATACTTATGAGCGATTAACTATAGAGATAAAGACGAAGAACTGGTGACTTTAAATGAGAAAAAGTTATATTATAATATTTGTCAAGACTTTTTCATTATAGTTTAGATTTCATTTCTAGCAGCTTCATCATTGCATTTTTTGTCCAATGCCATTCAATTTGAACACTGAATAAGCCATACATTTAAAAATCATAATCCATGCTCAAAAACAGCCATGGACCATACTTTCGTCTTCTTTTGCTTGATTGTAACTACACAAATTAATTACAGCTGTAATTATATGCAGGTATTTTTAAATATAACTAGAATGTAAAAATATGTATGTACACAATGTGCATACTATCAAATAATTAATATAAATGTTAGAACATACTAGTTAAAGACACTTATAAAGTTGGACCTTATAATTTTTTAATCTTTCAATATTTAATATTTTTTTATTACTGTGAACTTATATTATTTGTATAATAGTTGTTTGATATAATATATAAATTAAAACGGAAGATTAATATGTATAAATTAAGTTTATTGTTTGTGTTTAGCATTTTGCCTCCACGCTTGTTGTAAGGTGAGATGTATCACACGTGTATTATTATTACATAAATACATTATATAGAAAATGTCCCGTTGCAAAATAAATAAATAAATAAATGGTGTCCCATCAATTGGGTACACGTGCATTGCATAGAGTTCTGCACTGATGACGTCTTTTGTAGGCCAACTTGAAAGTAAGCATCACCCTGGTTCCCTCAATAAACAAAGCCAATAGGATTTTTCCATTTTTCAATTATATCCACAGATTCACGCATGCCATATAGTAGTAAATACAAAACAGATTTAAACACAGGAGAATTACACCAGCAACAAAATGTTAGAGATGTCTCTGAGAATTACAGGATGTTTATTGTGCCAAGTTGTGGAAAAACACAGTCTATGCATTGCCTTCCTTGTGATTATAACATCAAGAAAGCATGGATGAACTTTTTTAGTCCCAGTCAGATCACATGTTCAGACACTGTTCGTTTGTTTGCTTCATTTTTACTGCAGATTCATTTTTAAACAAGACACAGTTTGACGCAGACTTTTCAGAGAGACTGAAAATATAAAATGATACAGTGCCAGTGTCACATGCGCTCTGTGTAGGTTTTGGGACTTTTGTCTTACTTTCTGTCTTGAGTGCCATGTTGTAGTTATGCAAGGAAAGCTGGCGTTACGCTAAAGGTAAAAACAGAGAAGTGCCGGTACTGTGTACCGGCGTGTACCTGCCCATTTCAAGCGCTGGTTCTTTGTAGTTTTCCCTGTTGATTAGTCTTACCCAGGTGTGTATCGTTATCTTGTTAAGCTTGTTTGCCCTTGTGTTTAAATAGTCCTTGTGTTTCTTTTGTGCTTTGTCATTTGCTGTTTGCTGTTTGTGTAGATGGTTCTATTCCCTGTGCTCTTGGTGTTCCTTTTGTCCCTTTGCACATAGATCCACCTCGCCTGCCATCTTTTCAGCTCCAGCATCATTACAGATTGACTGACCTAAAATGGATCTAGCAGGGGTTTGTTTGATACTACTTCGCCAGGGCCAGAATTTCTCTTGAGGACCACATTCGTGAGTTCCCGGACCTTGCATACAACACTCACTTCCCGGACCATAATTAGATTTCTTTCTTTTGCTCTGGACTCAATGAACCACTATGCACAAAACTTGGCAATAATGGTCTTCGAGCATCGCTGTGTGAATGTTTGAATTATACTCTCCAGGTGAGGGGGTCCTCCTCCACTTCACCGACAGTGAAGGGGGACCCGCTCATCTGGAGAGTGTAATCCAAAACTTCACACAGCAACCCTAAACAATTTTTGGGGGCAGGGGGGCTATACAACTCAAGCTCCGAGTTCCCTGTGTCCCCTCACAGCTCCGCTATGACCATGGAGGCCATCTGCTTCTCTGTGGTGGTCTCCAGCACTACTACCATAGCCAACTGCTCTGCCTGCTCCACCCTGGCCACCTGCTCTGCCCTGGCCAACTCCCGACTGTCTCCATCAACTCCACCTCCATTGAAAGCCCCGTGGAACAGCAGTCCAATGACATTGCCTCCTATTACTTCCACTATGAAGATGTCTTTTGCCCCAAACAAGCCTACCAGTTGCGCTCGCACCGACCATGGGACCGTGCTATCGACCTCATACCCACTGAGTCAGTGCCCTGTGGAAAGATTTATCCACTCTCCCTGCCAGAGCAAAAGGCCACGGAGGAGTATGTGGAAGAGGCCTTCCAACAAGGCTACATCTGCCCGTCCACTTCCCCTACTGCTTCCAATTTTTCTTTGTGGCCAAAAAGGACAGAAGATTGTATAGCCTTGCATCGTTTACTAGTCCCTAAACAAAATCACCATCAATTTCGTTATTTGCCTCCCCTTATCCCAGCTGCTTTGGAACTGTTGGAACGCCTTCCAGTACCTTAAACGAGCCTTCACTGCTGCTCCCCTCTTAGTTTATCCTGATCCAGATAAATCTTTTGTGGTTGAAGTGGATGCTTCTATGACCAGCATAGGGACCGTCTTGTCTCACTAGCAGGGGAAACCTTCCCGACTCCATCCATGCACCTTCTTCTTTAGGGAAAAATTATGACATTGGCAACTGAGAACTGCTCACTATCAAGTTAGAGTGGCGGCATTGGCTGGAGGGGGCCCGTCATCCATTCCTGGTACTCACCAACCACCGAAATCGAGAGTATCTCTGAGAAGCCAAGAGGCTTAACCCCAGACAGTCAAGATGGGCTCTCTTCTTCACATGGCTTGAGTGGTCCATCTCCTATCGTCCAGGGATGAAAAATGTGAAAGCAGATGCCTTGTCCCATTTCTACTTTCCAAAAGAAATTCCAGAGAATCCTGAAACCCATTCTGCAGCTTAATGTTGTCGTCCGTCCCATTCGTGCCAAAGCGCGAAAGCACGTTTGAATTTAGCAGTGAACATTCTGATCTTACTGGTGTTGTTGTACGCTTCAAAGGGTTCAAATCGATCAACTTTTGCCTTTCTTACCTCAAATTTTATGGACATTCTAACTGCATTCTATAGGCTATATCACGCAGTGAGTTGCCCTGCATCATATTCATCATCAGTCAACTGTATGAAATGTCAGATGACCTATGTAGGTCTGGGGGTGGGGCAAGTGCGTTAAAAGCATTAAAAATTTTAATGCATTATTTTTTCCGTAAATAATTAATCTAATTAACGCATTAAATTTACAGCCCTAAAAACAATATAGACTATAGCAAATATTGGCTGGATATATATAAGCTGGATATATATTTGTATCCAACTTTATCCGCATACATACAGTATACTCATGTACGGCGATATATAGTATGTAAAATACATTATCTCAACTGCTTGATTGCTTGTATCGTCACAAAATGTAAACTATACTATCACCCACCACTAATCTGCTAAATGTGACTATAATGCATGAAGATAAGATGTTATAAACAGTAACATCATGATTTTCAGTAGCTGCCTTTTGTGTATTGTGAAAAGCCCTCAATAAATAGATTGTTTGCAATTTTGCATGAGCAGATTGTAAACACTAAGCAGACTAGTGAGTAGATAAGTTTACCTATCCCCGACAACCTCTGTAGTCGCATTTAGGAACTCATTAACAACCTCCTTTTTCAAGACACGTAAAAGCTTTAAAAAAAAATCACAATATATATTATATCAGTATACTACTGATATATTTGGTCGTAGAATAAAATGTTAACCACAGAGTTTATTTCAGCCATTTAACCAAAAATCCATTGACTGCAGGATGATGAAACAAGAAATGCTAAATGTTAACTCATTTCTGGGTTTTTGCCAACAAAAATTCTTCATCCCTGCAGCACTCCAAACCTCTGAAGTAAATTACCCCTGCTCCGGAGGAGGTTATGTTTATAGAATAAGTTGGTACTTATGTATCCAGGTATGTTGCATAATCTGCTTTCAGAAATATGTCCCAGGTTAAAACACCACACCCTTAAATCTAGCCAAGAAAGGCTCTCCAAAATGTCTTGGGACATTTGTCTGCATTGAACCATTGGAGAAATTCAGTAGTCCTTAAAAACTATTCAAATTTGGATTTTGTTATACAAGTGAAGGTATTGATACATCTTTGCGCTTTAAATCTTCTTTATGAGAACAATGCTGTACATTGCATCATAAGGTGGAATAAATATCATTAAGTAACTGACGCTTGGAACTATTTTCTTTACTGAAGCAAATATAGGCAATATTCTGGTAATATTCTGTCTAAAATGTAAGTTACTCAATATTAACTTCTTATTTATTAGTCTAGTTTATTGTCTAAAAGGAATAACTCACTTGTCGCAATCATGCTCTGAATATCAGTGCTTGTATCTGTGGTCGATTGTATCTGTATTACTAAATCACAGCTGATAATCAGAACAACAATGCTTGATCGCATGATATTGTTTAATTATGACATTTTTATCAAACAGTAAACAACAATGAACAAAAATATATTGGACATTTCACTGATACTATGTGAAAGAACTTTAAAATGTGTGTTCACAGATTATGTAAATCTAGAGCTATGTGCCTGGTAAATCCAAATGGCCAAGTATCAAAAGCTTCTCTAAATATGAGGAAAGGTTGGATTGTGCTGATAATGTGCTGTGTATATGCGTCTGGGCTAAACTCCAAAACAGGAGTTTGACTGTAGGTCAATTCTTTCAGACTGTTCTCCCCTCCCATCCGGCTCATTGTTCTTTTGTTCTAATATATACAAAGACGCATTAGCTCTCAGAGGTCAGTCTGATTACAGTGACACTTATATAACTTACAGTGGCCCTAAAAATTTATTTGGACACTTAGGTTATACTTATAATTGCATTTGAGAACAAAATATCAAACCAAGTGATAAAAAATACATACAAATTAAAGTGCTACTGTGACACTAAGTAATTGGTAAAATGTTCTGAGAAAAATTTGTTTTAGGTGGTCCAAATATGTACCTGTAAATCTGCATATTAATATCTCCAGGCATACTAGATAGTAGCTCCTTGTGTACAGATTTCCATAATTAAAACAAAAGACAATGGTTGGGGTGTTATTTTCATTTGCTATTTTAGTTATTTAATATTGCATTTTGTTAGTTAACACACACACATATGGTTCTTAAGGAGAAAGAGAGTGGAAAAAAAGTCATTAGAAGAGGTTGCCTGAATGTGACCTTGAGGCTTAAAGGTTTCTTATCCTGTTCTCTCACAATACACTTTCAACAAAACCTCATCAGGAAGAGCTTTCTTAAAAAAGCAATCAGCAGCACTATCGTGTTTTCACATATAGGTTGTTAGACATTCCACTGCTAATTATTCACAGCAGGACCCACTGTGTCCACACCTTTCCTTTCTGCATAACAGAGTTCTCACAGACAGCACTGCCATATTAGAAGGACTGGTATGATAACGTCTGTCTGAGGCAACAAAATCCAAAGAGACCACAAACTGATTTTGTGTCTTTTTGTTACGTAGACCATATTTAGCTATGTGTATGCAAGATTTAAAGTATAAATATTACTTCACTTCATTGCAATAATGCTCTCTCTTTCTCTCTCTTTATATATATATATATATATATACACACACACACACAACCCAAATTCCGGAAATGTTGGGACGTTTTTTAAATTTGAATAACATGAAAACTGAATGACTTTCAAATCACATGAGCCAATATTTTATTCACAATAAAACATAGATAACATAACAAATGTTTAAACTGAGAAATTTTAAAATTTTATGCACAAAATGAGCTCATTTCAAATTTGATGCCTGCTATAGGTCTCAAAATAGTTGGGACAGGGGCATGTTTACCATGGTGTAGCATCTCCTCCTCTTTTCAAAACAGTTTGAAGATGTCTGGGCATCGAGGTTATGAGTTTCTGGAGTTTTGGTGTTGGAATTTGGTCCCATTCTTGCCTGATATAGGTTTCCAGCTGCAGAAGAGTTTGTGGTCGTCTTTGATGTATTTTTCATTTAATGATGCACCAAATGTTCTCTATAGGTGAAAGATCTGGACTGCAGGCAGGCCAATTCAGCACCCGGACTCTTCTACAATGAAGCCATGCTGTTGTAATAGCTGCAGTATGTGGTTTTGCATTGTCCTGCTGAAATACACAAGGCCTTCCCTGAAATAGACGTCACCTGGAGGGGAGCATATGTTGCTCTAAAACCTTTATATATCTTTCAGCATTTATAGTACCTTCCAAAACATGCAAGCTGCCCATACAGTATGCACTTATGCACCCCCATACGATCAGAGATGCTGGCTTTTGAACTGAACGCTGATAACACGCTGGAAGGTCTCCCTCCTCTTTAGCCCAGAGGACACGGCGTCCGTGATTTCCAACAAGAATGTCAAATTTGGACTCGTTTGACCATAGAACACTTTTCCACTTTGAAACAGTCCATTTTAAATGAGCCTTGGCCCACAGACACGACGGCGCTTCTGGATCATGTTCACATATGGCTTCCTTTTTGCATGATAGAGCTTTAGTTGGCATCTGCAGATGGCACGGCAGATTGTGTTTACCGACAGTGGTTTCTGGAAGTATTCCTGGGCCCCATTTAGTAATGTCATTGACACAATTATGCTGATGAGTGATGCAGTGTCGTCTGAGGGCCCGAAGACTACAGGCATCCAATAAAGGTCTTCAGCCTTGTCCCTTACGCACAGAGATTTCTCCAGTTTCTCTGAATCTTTTGATGATGTTAAGCACTGTGGATGATGAGATTTGCCTTTGCAATTTGACGTTGAGGAACATTGTTTTTAAAGTATTCCACAATCTTTTTACGCACTCTTTCACAGATAGGAGAGCCTCTGCCCATCTTTACTTCTGAGAGACTCTGCCTCTCGAAGACATCCCTTTTATAGCTAATCATGTTACAGACCTGAAATCAATTAATATAATTAGTTGCTAGATGTTCTCCCAGCTGAATCTTTTAAAAATTTCTTGCTTTTTCAGCCATTTGTTGCCCCCGTGCAAACTTTTTTGAGACATGTAGCAGGCATCAAATTGTGTCAAAAGTGTAAAATTTCTCCGTTTAAACATTTATTATGTCATCTATATTCTATTGTGAATAAAATATTGGCTCATGTGATTTGAAAGTCTTTTAGTTTTCATTTTATTCAAATTTAAAAAACGTCCCAACATTTCCGGAATGTTGAATTGTATCTGTGCGTTTGTGTGTATATATATATATATATATATATATGTATATATATATATATATATATATGTATGTATAGATAGATTTAATTATACTTTTTTAATTATACTTTTTTATATTATTTTAAATGTTTCACATGATTGACAGTATTTTATATGTCTTTTGGTTAGGACCTTCAGCAGTAGAAAATCTCAGGGTTTCTGGGGATGTGAACAGACTGGAAGTTTCATGGCAACCTGGTCCAGGCAAAATAGAGGGATATCGAATCATGCTCATAGACAGCAATGGCATGGGTTCAATCTGGAATGCAACAGTTGCGAACACAACCACCTCTTATACAATAAAAGGGCTTATTTCTGGACGACTCTACAACATCAGTATCATTACAGAGTTTGGAGAGCTACAGAATTCAGTGTCTAGACAAGCACAAACAGGTAATTTGTATTAGATCATCAAGTAATAAATTAATTAACATATAAAAAATTTGACAATACAGACACTAAAATGTTGTTTCCTTCAACACTCTTTGTGTATGTGTATGTGTGTGTGTGTGCTCATATATCTGTGCCTGTATGAATTCCTCTGCTGTATTTTAAGCAGATATGTTAACACCCTTTCCTGTTTTGAGCACTGAAAGGTCACTTCTCCTTGTGCTGTGTCACATTATGTCATGCTGTCTTAGTCATAAAACATGCTGCATTCATTATAAATTCCTAAACTTAGTGAATTTGTGTGCCTTGTTATTTGACAGACTAAGGCTACGTTCACACTCTCAGTCCAAATCTGATTATTTGGGTATCCGATTGGAATCTGATCTAAAAATATTGACTGTCCACATTGTGTATCGAAACTATTCAGATCCGATTTGTGTGTTCCGCGCCACTCTTTCGTTTTCCGAAATACTGTATCTGCATTGGTTTCTATAGCAATGATGTTTAGTTGATAGGTATATGGCAAAACAACAACAACAGCCACAACATGGAGGGGTTTGCAATAAAGATGTTGTCTCATTTACAACAATGTGTAGCCGCCACGCTGCTTCAAACCGGTTTCAAAACATTTTTCCGTTATATTGTCATTTTCTGCTTGTTCAGCACTACCTTGTGTCTGCAGTGACTTTCAGCATGTTTCCTATAACAACGCATCTGATGTGTACATTTACGGGGCGCGAGAAGGTCAACCATGCGAAATCCGATGAGGCATGCATTTCCCAAAAGCATCGTTAGCCAACTAACATCGCAAGTTCCGTCGTTACTAACATAGTTCAAAGGTTTGGTGTTTCCCGAAACCATAGTTCAAACAAACATTCGCAAACTGCATCGCAAACTTGTGTGGTTGGAACGACAGCTCTCGAGCTGTGGTTAGAAGCATAGTTTCTTGTTTTTATGACATGTGGACTTAATCATTATCTTGAGCAAAATAAGCAAGCTGACATTAAGTACAATGTATATCTTTTTTTTCTTTTTTTTTTTTTTGAATAGATACAAATGTCATTTACATATTTTAGTTTGTCAAGAGATTTAAAGCACCGTTTTTGAAGAGTGCGCATGTGCGTACGTGCTCTAGTAGCCTACGTAAGAACAAGCCTATGATTGAATCTGGAAATAAAGCAAAATAACTGAGAAAAATTAGAAAAAAATGAGATGAGAAAATGAGAAAAATTAGTCTTCTGATGCCATTATAGCAAAAAATCTAGCATTAATTCAATCTCAAATGGATTCATTTAAAGAAGTTATTACTCACCACCTGCATGACGTCATTCACCAATGTGGCCGAACTACAGGTTTGCGACAATACGGTTTCGGGAAACAGTCATGACTAGCTAGTTGATTTGTTCAACAATGCATCGTACTATGGTAGTGAAGCAGCAAGTAACGTCGTTGTACATGAAACACACCCCAGAAATGCGATTTCAAACCACATATGAATGTAGCTCCAAACGGATTTGTAAATATCACATTTTATGTAATTTTTTGCCGTTCACACTTGCTAAATCTGATTGGATTTCAATCAGATATGCACAAAAATTGGATTTGGACTGATAGTTCTAACGAGGCTTATGGCCGTTTCACGCCAGTTTCACACCACAAGCGTGAGCGGCACGTAAGCAGCGCATATTAAAAAAATTAAAAATATGCACCCCATACGCACTGCAAACGGAGTATGCAGGCGTTAAGCTCATTGTCACTAGGTAACACAATATGTCAGGGTGTATTGTGTATTGTGTCACAACATATCACAATACAAAAATGCAACAATATTGTATCGTGGATAGTGACAATATGCGTTTTGCATAGATCACCCAAAATGAAAATTTCTGTGTGAGAAAAAATTTAAGTTTACAGAGTTTACAAGTTTAGTGTCAGTACTACATTAAATTACTATATTTAATGTTGAATATAATGTATAATAATGCAATGGTGGAATATATGTGGGTCCTGATAATGCCAAATGTCTTATGTTACCAGTAAAAAGTCTACATTATTTAAAATATATCTACCATACACTGTACCAGATGCGTGTATAATCTGAACTGAATAAGGAATAATTTTAACAGCAATACACAAAGTTGTCCCCTGCCAAGTAATTTACCCATGTGTGTTAATGGAAATAGAAATACAAATATAAATTAAAACACACTGATAGACAAAAATAAAAATTAAAACTATAATTGAAAATTGAAAAACTTAAACTAAACAAATAGACTTTGTAAAATAACTGAATCAAAACTAAATAAATTAAAAACCTAAAACTATAATAATCTTTTTTTCTTTTCTTTTTTTTTTTTACTTTAAACAGGCATTTTAATATCTTTAGTGAGTAATGTGACTGATTTCTCCCTCTTCCTGTACAGTCCCAGCTGCTGTCTCTAACCTCCGAGTGGAGAACAATGGCAACCAGAACACCCTCAGGGTTCTGTGGGATAAAGCCTCGGGTGATGTGGACAGTTACCTTGTCAATCTGACATTACCTGGTTCAAACTCTATTGAGAAAGACCTGTCCCCTAATAGTACAGATGTGATGTTTGACAGTCTGAGTCCTGGAAAGACCTACCAGGTGTCAGTCAGCACCAGGAGTGGAACACTTTCTAATAAGACATGGATCACAGGAAAAACTGGTTAGTACAAGTTACTGGATAAATCAGTTCACTTTATGCTGTAAGTGCTCTAAGACACATTTATTCAATATAGTGATTTGTTAATTCATAAATATTTTGGGCAGGCACAAAAGACTACTCTCTGCGCACTTACCTAATACATAATCATTGTGAGACATATTGTTGGGAAGTGCGTTAGCCATACTTGATTTAAACTTTGCCTGCTGAAGCCACAACAAAACAAAACAATAACAAAAACAATAGTCCTGACTTCTAACACGCACCTACAATGTTCAGCATGGCTGTAAGAAAAACAAAAACTGCTGGCTCTTTTTTTTTTTTAGATTGAAAGATCTGAAAAAGCCTATTCATATACATGCATCAAATTTGGTGCAGCATCATTGTTTGCTAACAACACCAGCAGCAAAACACTGATGTATTAGTGCACACCTACAGTATACTTTTAAGTGAAATCGAAGAATGAACTGGTAGAACATCATTTCGAACAAAATCAGGCCAAAAGAAAGTATGTTTCTGGAGTTTGAAACAACTTGCCAAAGTGAACTTTCCAGAAAAGTTCACTCTGGCCAGTGATTACTTAATAGGTAGGTGTGGCTCTTCTTTAACATAGAAATCTTCGGTTCATTTCTTCTGTCCAGTCTGTCAAGGTCAGACGTGAGTAAAAACATGAACACCCTAGAGAGCTGCTTTATAGTAGAAATTGAAGTTGTAAGCCCTGATCTTAAAATGTCACCCTAAGAGAAGAACAGCTCAGCTCTTCAAGCACTCTCAAATGAGAATTAAAAAAAAAAAAAAAAAAAATCCAAAAGAACAAAGGGGAAGTGCATTTCCTTATGTTCCCTCCCCTCTCTGTCTGCCCTACTCTCCAGCATTCCATTTTAAACAAACAATTCACACTCATTCCCCTTTCTTTCACCCACACTGTAGAGCAACAAACTAATGGCATGTTTATACAGCAACGATGGACTAAAAACAGAAAAAAAATTCCTTTGCGTTTTTTGTGTACAGATGACAACATTGTCAAAACGATCTGCAAAAATGACTAAAAACGCTGTAATATGGATGCCAGGCCAGTAGTTGGCGATGTCAGTTTGTAAAGAAACACTACACGCCTATAGACACGTAATACACATGACGTCACCACTTTCACAAATTTGTAGCTTACACAGAGATAGTAACGGTAACGTTTTTTTGTTTTGTTTTTTTTGAAAACTTGCACTTTGAAAGTCATTTTCAAAAGTTTGCATTTTCAGGCCTCCAAAACGCCATTGTCGTGTAATTAAGTTTTCCATTTTTAGTTGGAAAAATTGTCGTATAAACGTTCCTTAAAGGGTTTTGAAAGGCCTCTTTTTAATATAATTATATATTATATTTATTATTATTATTATTATTATATAATTATACCAACTATTTATTATATAGTTACATTTTATAATTTGTATTTAATATTGTTTTTCCCTATTAGAACCAGGGAAGGTGTCAGATCTGGTGATGGAGAATCTCTTTGATCGTGGCATGCTAAAGATCACCTGGACACCACCTCCCGGAGAATGGGAGAACATACGTGTGGTGCTGTCAAATGGAAGTGAAATCCTGGTTAACCAAACTGTGAACAGAACGGCAAAGGAAATACTCTTGTCAGGGTTACATCTGCAGCCTGGCAGAGTGTACAGCATGGCAGTCAGTGTAGAGAATTGTGGCCTGGCTAATACTGTCTATTACCAGGGGGAAATAGGTAACCATTTGTCAATACTCTCAATAACTATAAATAATTTAAAATACAAGAATCTGTTCAGATCAATGCAAAGGAAATAGCAAAATGAATGAAAATGGAATTTCACTCTCTGTCAGAAGGTGGCAATTACAGAAAATTATTATTTAATGGAAGAATGAATTAAAGTCTTTTTTATAACATTATAAACTTGTAAGGTAGTGCTTTACAGTAAAATTGTAAAACTTAATGTAACCTCAATTTTTGAATTTTTGAAAATAATACTGATTGAAAGAAATTCAATATGGTTGTATGCTATTCCTAACATAGCATTATTTAAAATTGTATTTTTGGTTATGTAACAACTTTCTTTTTCTTTTCAGGTCTTCCGCCAGTATCTCAGCTGCACATCCGTCACTCAGACGAGACCTCCCTAAGCGCTCTGTGGACTCACGCCTCTGGCTCATCATCCCGTGATCGCTACATCATTCAGCTTTTCCAAACCAACACGTCTACAGTTATTCAGACACGAACCTTGAGCCGTGACATGAGAGAGTGCACCTTTAACGTTCTTACGCCTGGTCGCCTGTATGACATTACTGTAACCACCATCACAAAGAACATTCATAGTTCTGCTACACTAAAGGGAAGAACATGTAAGGTTATCTTGTCATTTTCTAAGAAAGATTACTCAGTTTTCCTAGTTTAGTGATAACTGTTTACTTTCTGAAGTTTTGGTTATGTCTTATTTTCAAAAACTGATGATTTTCTAATATTTTCTTCATTGGAAAACTGTTTTTATATTAGTAAAGGAAATGTAATATTAAAATAATCTGATTGTAATCAAATGCTGTGTTCTCAGTGCCTTTAAAGGTGAATCACCTGAAACTAAGTAATAAGGGAAATACAGACCGTCTGAATGCCAGCTGGGAGAAACCACTTGGGGATCTGGATTTCTACCACTTGCTGCTGTTACGGGGCGAACAGACGGTGCACAATGTTTCTGTTCCAGCAAACACAACATCCACCCTGCTCCCATTCCTCAGACCCGGTGCTTTACACAAGTTAATGGTTACCACTGTCAGCGGGTCACAGACCTCCAAACTAGCCGAGGCTGAATGCCGTACAGGTAACATTGTTTGAAAGTATGTAAAAACCAGCTAAATCTGGTTGAAATAAACATTACTCAAAATAATACAAGTGTTTAAGGGTAGGGGAGAGTGGGGTAAGATGAGCCATTTTTTTACTTATGTGGTCCTCAAGATAAGGGAAAATGAGGCAGAAGTACAATGAAAGTATTTAAAAATATTCCAAAAATATGGCTACTTATAAAAAAAGTGTTCCTCTGGCTCAATTTACCCCAGGTAAGGGGTAAGTTGATCCGAGTCAGTAGGTGGGTGTAAACTGACCATCTAACCGAATCTGAATCAAACCTATGTGAAATTTTAAAGATAATGTACCTATTTTAAAAAATAATTTAATAATCACATTTCCTTTTACAAATATTCTTTGTTAAATTATTTTACAAATATTTCTTTTATTAAAGCTAACTTAAACAACATAAAACCAACCAAATGAAGTTGAAATTTCAGTATGTTTAATTGTTTGCATTTCTGAAACAATATGTTGAACACCAAAGATGTAATCTTCCCATAAACAGACTAAACAGAGAGTTTGTTGAGTAAAATTAAATAAAAACTAAATAAGAATGAATAAATGTCACTGAAACTAATAAACATTTTAGTCAAAAAGTTCTTGATATGGTAGTTTTTCTGCAATGTCGACCATGTTAGGCCATTAGAGACTACAGGTGGAAAGATATATGATTGAACATCCTCTGGTTCGTATCAGAGAAGGATTTGGTATACTTGTACACTGTTCCTATCAAACAAACTTGAAAATAAAGATAAACTAAACCAGTTGCGTAATATTACATTGAAATGACACCAGTTTATACTTCAGATTTAACTTAAATTCAGTGCCTTATCATGGGGTAAGTTAAAACACTGGCTCAATTTACCCCACAGCATTTGGCTCACTTTGCCCCATAGCTGCCATTTTAGGAAAAGCTAGCTAGCTTACCAATTCAGAATAATATTTAGCTAAATTACTTGCATGGTTTTATACGTTGCTAAATCACGAATATTCATCATAAATATTTTTAGACCTGGACAAATTTGCGTTGATGAACAGCCATTATATCTGTTATGTTAAAATTTTACTTTGACAAGCCAAAAACAGTTTTTAAAGTAAATAAGCAACTTCCACTCCTCCCATGTGCTTCTCCTTTTCACAGTCTGGCAGAAATGATGGGTGGTTCTAAAATGTATGGTCACATGACAATAAAATGGTACGGTTGCCAAGATACAGGGGGTGGGTCAACTTGCCCACTGGCTCATCTTACCCCACTCTCCCCTACATTTACACGACAACGATATGCTTAAAACGGAGAAGTTTTTCCTTTGAGTTTTCCACGTACAGACGACACCATTGTCAAAATGATCCCCATTCATACAAATCTGTGAAAATGACTAAAACCACTGTATTCTGCGGGTAGGCCATTGAATGGCAATGAAACACTATAGACTGCACATGTAATGCGCATGTGCATGACGTCATCTTTCCACAGATTCACGTTTTTGCATTTTCAGTCCACCAATACGCCGTTGTCGTGTAAATGAACGGCCAAAACGCATAAAACGTTTTCCGTTTTTGTTTTGTTTATATGTATTATTTCAGAATATGCAAAATATCTATTATATAATGTAGATTTTAAAATGTATGTATAAATATATTTTATTTATATTTCCTCATATATTTTTTGCCCATCTTTTTTCCCTTAAATATTTTCCCACAGAATAAATTCACAACACCATCTCTGCAAAACTATTCTCAGTTCAATACAAAGGGGATTTATGGAATTTCAGGAAGCTCTGCATGAAAGGAGCAGGTCATTTTAAACACATCCTGCTGGGCTCAAATGCTCTGTTTATTTTCAGATAGTTTTTAATGAAGTCTTGTGAAGTGGCCCAAACAATGGATGACAGTTGCACACTCTATAGCAGCTAGACACTATATATACCACATGAAAATATTCTGTCAAAACATTTCGATTCACATGTAATTCACATGCACACTCGCTTTTAAAAAGTTCTGAGTTGGATTTAATAGTTTCCTGTGCATATGGATCTTGAGTTTACCTGGAGATACTTAACTGCATTTCTGTTCATGGAAGTTTCAAGTTTGAAGTATGAATTGAAGTTTATGTTCCCTGTTTATTAAAAAGACTGTTCTAGAGTTTTCTATTACTGGCTTTAATTACCTAAAGTACTTTTTTGTGGATTTCAGTAGCGATCAAAACCTATGTTATTCAAATTTGCTAAAGACTGTTTTAAAGGGTTAGTTCACCCAAAAAATGAAAATTCTGTCAATAATTACTCAACCTCATGTCGTTCCACACTCGTAAGATCTTCAGAACACAAATTAAGATATTTTTGATAAAATCTGATGGCTCAGTAAGGCCTCCATTGACAGCAAGATAATTAACACTTTCAAATGCCCAGAAAGGCTACTAAAGACATATTTAAAACAGTTCATGTGACTACAGTGGTTCAACCTTAATGTTATGAAGTGACGAGAATACTTTTTGTGTACCAAACCCCCCCCCCAAAATAACGACTTTATTCAACAATATCTAGTGATGGGCGATTTCAAAACACTGCTTCATGAAGCTTCGGAGCTTTACGAATCTTTTGTTTCAAATCAGTGGTTCGGCGTGTGTATCAAACTGCCAAAGTCACGTGATTTCAGTAAACGAGGCTTCGTTATGTCATAAGTGTTTCAAACCATTTCGAAATTTCAATGGTTCACATGACTTTGGCAGTTTGATACACGCTCTGAACCACTGATTCGAGAAAAAAAAAAAAAAAAAAAAAGGTTTGTAAAGCTTCAAAGCTTCATGAAGCAGTGTTTTGAAATCGCCTATCACTAGATATTGTTGAATAAAGTCGTTATTTTGGGGTTTTTTGGTGCACAAAAAGTATTTTCGTCACTTCATAACATTACGGTTGAACCACTGTAGTCACATGAACTGTTTTAAATATGTCTTTAATACCTTTCTGGACTTGAAAGTGTTGATTATATTGCTGTCTATGGACGAGTCATGTACCTTTCGGATTTCATCAAAAATATATTAATTTGTGTTCTGAAGATGAACAAAGGTCTTACGGGTGTGGAACGACATGAGGGTGAGTAATTAATGACAGAATTTTCATTTTTGGGTGAACTAACCTTTTAATACCTGTGTACTCAGCTCCAGCTACTTGCCTGTTTCAGTTTTGTGTTAAATTAACTCCCACACCTTGGTTTATTGCATTTCCTGTGTGTAATGTTAGGACGGCATATACAGACGAGGCGATACAAGCGTTGCTCCAGTTCTGTTCATTTTATTAATAACTGCTCAACAGCTAACACAACATGTATGCACTCTATGTCTATCGACTCACTCTGTTTACCTTATTTCCCTCACTAGCTATGCATGTCACAAACGATTAGGTCATTCTATATATTACCATTTATATAACCTAAACAGATTTTAAAGTTATCATTACACCACATTTGTGTGTCGTTACAGTAATGTGTCATTTCCAAGTTTAATCAACAGGGTCAGCAATGAGTAAGCTGACTATAAGTTGATTTCTCTAAAAATGTAACACTCTGACTATAGGATGCTCAAACAAATCATTTATTTGTTTGTTTGAAAAAGAAATAAAAGAAATTTTGAGAAGCATTTCAAACTACCATTATTCGCCTAACCTATTGATCATTTATATTTATTATCTCTCTGTGGTTTTCAGTGCCCGCTGCTGTTTCTGACATCTCTGTCACTAATAGTGGTCCAGACTTTCTGAATGTGTCGTGGAAGGCAGCAGAAGGAGATGTGGACAATTACATGGTGATATTGAAGGACCAGGAGAAGATCGTACACACACTCGCTACGTCTAAAGCAACCACAGAGTGTGTGTTCAGAAGCCTGGTTTCCGGCCGACTGTACACCATCTCCATCACCACACACAGCGGCAGTTACAGGAACCAAACGCTTGTACAGGAGAGAACACGTAAGACATAATAGTAGCTCTGTTTTATCATATTATAGTTCTTAAAGTTCTTAAATCACATGTCACTGCAAAATAAAGGAAATCCTAAAAGGTTAGTTCACCCAAAAATGAAAATTCTCTCATTAATTACTCACCCTCATGTCATTCCACACCCGTAAGACCTTCGTTCATCTTCGGGAACACAAATTAAGATATTTTTGATAAAATCCAATGGCTCAGTGAGGCCTGCATTGACAGCAAGATAATGAACACTTTCAGATGCCCAGAAAGGTACTAAAGACATATTTAAAACAGTTCATGTGACTACAGAGGTTCAACCTTAATGTTATGAAGCGACGAGAATACTTTTTGTGCGCCAAAAAAACAAAATAATGACTTTATTCTACAATATCTAGTGATGGGCAATTTCAAAACACTGCTTCATGAAGTTTCGAAGCTTTATGAATCTTTTGTTTCGAATCAGTGGTTCGGAGCGTGTATCAAACTGCCAAAGTCATGTGATTTCAGTAAACAAGGCTTCGTTATGTCATAAGTGTTTCGAAATTTCAATGGTTCACCACTGGGGGGCATGAGTTTGGCAGTTTGATACACGGTCCGAACCGAGTAGCATCTGCCTTCAATACCGGAGGCTAGCATTTTCAGGACCGCATTTCTAGGACCCTAGCAATGATTTAGTTGTTTAATTGATTAAGTTTAATTTATATATTTTCCTAACCAGCCCCTAGCCCTAAACCTACCCGTTAGTAACCCTGTTTAAATATTTAAACTAGATAATGCTGTCACAAAAACTAGGGTCCTAGAAATGCAATCCTGAAGCTGCTGCGGTCCTAAAAGTGCAGCCTCCGGTATTGCAGGCAGATAATATTGTCCGAACCACTGATTCGAAACAAAAGATTCGTAAAGCTCCGAAGCTTCATGAAGCAGTGTTTTGAAATCGCCCATCACTAGATATTGTTGAATAAAGTCGTTATTTTATTTTATTATTTTTTTGGCCCACAAAAAGTATTCTCGTCGCTTCATAACATTAATATTGAACCACTGTAGTCACATGAACTGTTCTAAATATGTCTTTAGTACCTTTCTGGGCATATGAAAGTGTTAATTATCTTGCTGGCAATGGAGGCCTCACTGAGCCATCGGATTTTATCAAAAATATCTTAATTTGTGTTCTGAAGATGAACGAAGGTCTTACAGGTGTGGAATGACATGAGGGTGAGTAATTAATGACCGAATTTTCATTTTTGGGTGAACTAACCCTTTAAATTATATGTGAATTTTGACTTTTTCCCATTACAATTAATTATTTTTTTTAATCTACTCTGCCCCCCATATTGCAATATTAACTTTACGCTGAGAACTAAATTGCATTATTTCCTCTTTCAGAGCCATCCACAGTCCAAAACCCCACGGCTATCCACTCAGCCAGAGATGACTTTCTGAAGGTTTACTGGAATCATGCCTCTGGGGATTATGACTATTATGAAGTGGCAATCGAGTATAACAGCACACGTCTTCAAAGTCAGAAGCTTAATAAGACACAACATGAGTGTGTATTCAGTGATTTGGTTCCAGGACGCCTCTACACCGTGACCATCAGCACTTGGAGTGGGCAGTACAACTCTACCATCTCTATACATGGCCGAACATGTGAGTGACATTATGTTTTAGCATCTGTTTTTCCTATTATAAGGAAACAAGCACTGATGTTATTGCAAACACTCATTCAAAATCAATATCACTGATCACAAATCATGTCATGTGAACACCACTTAACTTTTGAACTTTTGAAAAGTTTTTTGATATTCCAAACTATTTGCATGTATCACATCAATTAATTTGACCTCTAATGTACCGCATCTCCACAATTTTCACTCTCACAAACACTTCAATTCTAGGTGCGTCACCTCTTTCTAAAATGCAACTAAACGGCCATTGTTCGGCTTTGTGATTGAAGAACTTCATTGCACCATTATCCACCCTCCCCTCTTCAACTGTCATGTGTGATTTTATGTAACCTATGCAGCAAAATATTGTCCATGAAAGCTATTGGCATTGCAATAGCTTTCAATACAAGATATTTAGAAAAAACTGGCAGCGTGTTGAGATGTAAGGGAATAACCAAAAAATCAATGTGAAATGAGCTGAACAAACAAAAACATTCTTATTAAATAGCTCATGCATGTCGTTAAAAATAAACTTCAGCTATGCATTTCTAATAGTTTTAGAAGGATATACACAGTCTTCAGAGGTGCAGTTTTTCTACATCCAGGGACAGAACAACGTTAGATGGTCTTACTAAACAGCAGTATCGCCCTTTTGATTGATTGGACAGACATATGTTACAGGGTTAGTTCACCCAAAAATGAAAATAATGTCATTTATTACTCACCCTCATGTCGTTCCACACCCGTAAGACCTTTGTTCATCTTCAGAACACAAATTAAGATATTTTTGATGAAATCCGATTGCTCAGTGAGGCCTCTATTGCCATCAAGTTTCATGAGGGTGAAACCACTGATTCGAAACAAAAGATTCGTAAAGCTTCGAAGCATTGTTTTGAAATCGGCCATCACTAGATATTGTTAAAAAAAGTTAGTTTGTTTTTTTGGCGCACACAAAAAGTATTCTCGTCACTTTATAACATTAAGGTTGAACCACTGTAGCCACATGAACTGTTTTAAATATGTCTTTAGTATTTTTCTGGGCATCTGAAAGTGTAAATTAACTTGATGGCAATAGAGGCCCATCAAAAATATCTTAATTTGTGTTCAGAAGATGAACGAAGGTCTTACGGGTGTAGAACGACATGAGGGTGAGTAATAAATGACAGAATTTTCATTTTTGGGTGAACTAACCCTTTAAGAACACTTCCTGACTCTACATACACGTCAGGGTTGTGTAGATCAAAATTGTGACTAATGCAGTATGTTTTTATTGTAATACTTTTTAATTTTCCATTTATAAATGATGCTGT
The DNA here is from genome assembly GCF_019924925.1 of Ctenopharyngodon idella. Classification (NCBI taxonomy): domain Eukaryota; kingdom Metazoa; phylum Chordata; class Actinopteri; order Cypriniformes; family Xenocyprididae; genus Ctenopharyngodon; species Ctenopharyngodon idella. The sequence continues at coordinate 28,156,072 of NC_067223.1, forward strand.
TTTTCACTTTCTAGTTTAAGATGTAATCAGTGGACCACAATAAAATTCATTTCATTTCACCCATGTGTTTTTCAGTTCCGGGTGCTGTGGGTAATTTGTCCCTGACGGAGTGTGGAAGCAGTTTTTTGAGGGTGAATTGGACGTCTGCTCCAGGAGATGTCGATAATTATGAAGTTCAGATTCTCTTCAATGACACGCAGGTGTCACCAGCTGTGAATCTGAGCAGCACAGTTAGGGAACACCTGTTCTCCATGCTCACACCAGGCCGTCTCTACAAGATGGTGCTGTCTACTCACAGCGGGTCATACCAGCGTGCCGAGATCATTGAGGGCCGCACCGGTACTGCAAGATTTTTATTGATCATGTACAACTGCTTGAACATAATCTCATGAAATTTCTCAAACATTTTGCTCCAAAATCAAAAGATAAAGTAAGAAATTATATTTTCTATAAAAAATGAAGAATATTTCTTTTGCATTTGCATTGTGATATAAATGTCATGGATTCAAGTATACTGTATATACCTCATAGTAGTGTTTGTTGTACCGCCTTAAATTTATGCTTATTTTAAATCATTGTAATACAATTATTTATATATATATATATAAATAATTGTATTGCAATGATTTAAAATAAGCATAAATTTAAGGTGGTATAACAGGGGTGGGGAAGAGAATTTATCTCGTTATTTCGACATAATATCTCGTTATTTCAATATAATATCTCATCATTTCGACATAATATCTCGTTATTTCAACATCATAAGTCGTTATTTCGACATAATAACTCATTATTTCGACATAACTCGTTATTTCGACATAATAACTCATTATTTCGACATAACTCATTATTTCGACATAATATCTTGTTAATTCGACGTAATATCTTGTTAATTCAACATAATAAGTCGTTATTTCCACATAACTCGTTATTATATAACCCAAAACCCAACACCTTCCCCTAACCCTTCCCAATAAATACATTTAATATTATTAAACACTCATTAGGCAGTTTATTTATTTATTTATTTTTATTGAAAATAAATGCCTTTCTGATGTGATATGTGATGGGAAAATAGAGAAGAGCGAGATTCGAACCCGTAGAGATCACGGTAAAAGCCAGGACTGCGAGCCAACTCGCTACTGCGGCACCACTAAAGACGCTGAATTTTGTGCATCTTTTATTAAACTTGATATATAATAACGAGTTATGATGTCGAAATAAAGACTTATTATGTTGAAATAACGAGATATGGCGAAATAATGACTTAATATCTCGAAATAACGAGATAAGTTTTCTTTTTTTTCCCCACCATGCGGTTCAGGGCTTCCGTAGTGTAACAACAAAGGCACATTTTTAAAATAAAAACATTTAATAAGGGTAAGAATGGTCAATTTTGATTTCATGGTGACTTTAAATGGATTATTACCTTTGATGTGTTACATTTTCTTAAAAAATAAATAAATAAATAAATAATTGTGTGACTTTGGAGCAAAATGTTGAGCAATATTATGTTATTTGTAATAAATTTTAACAGAAGAATCACAGATTTTTACACTCATTACTCTCAGTTAGGTGTTGAACCTGATAGAATTTGAGTCAAGATGCATCATTATCAGCACCATAGTTGTATATCCTTTGTGTAACAGCTGTGGTTTTTTCTCCCCGTCATGCCACCCAGTGCCCAGTCAGGTTCGGAGTGTCCATCTGAGCGCCGGCACTGCAGACGGCAGTCTCAGAGTCTCTTGGTCCTCTGGCGATGGAGACATGGACTTCTACTCAGTGTTTCTGTTTCAGGAGACACATATCCAGGACTATAGTCATATCCCTAAACACATCACTCAGACAGAATTTCAGAACTTACAACCTGGTCAACTGTATTCAGTTACTGTGCAGTCGGTCAGTGGAACACAGAAGAACAACAGCACAACTAGTGGCAGAACTGGTGAGAGACACACATATTAATGGTGGTTTACATGCTAGGACAAGAACTTCTACAGGAAAGATAACACTTCATGAATTTGATTCATTACATAATGTTGTCATGTGTGCATGTGTTTCAGACCCCTCCGCAGTCACCGGTCTGCGGGCAGATAATAAACTCAGCACACACAGTCTGTTGGTGAGCTGGACGGCAGCTGTGGGTATTTCTGATGGATACAGTCTCCAATTACTAGATGACAATGACACAGTGATTGCCAACGCCTCTGTGCCCGCCAATAACAACAGCTGCCTCTTTAAGAATTTAACTCCAGGAAGTTGGTACAAAACACACGTTCAGACAGTCAGTGGCACTGCCAAAAGCAAAGACGTCACCACTAAGGGACAAACACGTAAGACACCTTTTTTGTGTTTAAAGTAAAAATGGACCCAATTTACTTTCTTTTCTTATTCATTTTTTTTTTTTTTTTTTATTCGTTTTAGTAGTATTTTCACAAGTGGTAGTAGTATTTTCATTCTTAGTATGCAAATGAAAAGCATTATGAAAAGCAGTTACAGAAAAACTCAGATTCCAAGTCTTTACCGGTCAATGATGACAAGACATTTTACAGAACATGTTCTCCAAATCTCCTCAGGTCCAGCAGCAGTGACCAGACTACACATATGCTCCAACACAAGCAGTGAACTTTCATTCTGCTGGGCTGCAGCAGAGGGCTGGGTTGACGGGTATGATCTTGATCTATATGATCAGAACAATACCCTACAGTCTCACAAGGAACTGGGAAAAGATGCTGTGAACTGGTCCTTCACACACCTGCAGCCAGGAATGCTGTATAAAATGATGATCATCAGCAGGAGTGGGAAGCTGACCAGTCAATCATCTATATGGGCACGTACAGGTGAATAATGAAGCTCTTCTCAATATGAATGAATTATGAATTATTTCCGTAACATTGTATCTTTGCCTTATATTTACTCATATTGGAATCGGTTGACAGACAGTATTGCTTGGAAAAAGGTCTGGCTTATACCTAATCAATAATTAATTACAAACAAAGTCAAAGAGGTATCATTCAAAATTTTACATAGGATTTACCCAGTGAAGCATTACCTTGTAAAAGGTGAAATTGATGTTAAATGCACTTTATGTGACAATTGCCCTGAAACTGTGATCCATCTGTTTTGGCACTGCCCATAAGTAAGATCATTTTGGCAAAATATTTGTGATTTTATGGCAAAAAATATTGATGACCAATCTGTGCTGTTTTGGAAAGATGTAGTATTTGGTCATATGGAGGACTGTAGAAACAAGCGCAGCCAGATTTATATAAAAAACCTTATACTCTTAATGGCAAAATTTCATATTCATAAATGCAAGTTTTCTTGCAAAAAACCCTGTTTTATATATTTCAAGAGAGAATTTGAACATTATATTGACTCTATACGATATTCTTTGAAGCAAAAAGCAATTAAAAATTTGTAAACTTTTTGATATTTTTATGTAGATTTAAATTTAGCCCCCTCTAGTGTACCTTTGTTTGTTACATATTTGATGTCATATATTGTATGTTGATGCTTCTGTAACACCTTTTCTGATTAATAAAAAAAAAAAATTGAATGAATTATTTACTAGTTACTAGTTAAAATGCTTCACAGCTTTTCCCTGCTCTCCCCAAAAAACACCCTGTCACTCTTTATAAGTGTCAGAAACTTTATTAAGAATCAATACTTGCCCCATGGATTTGATTTTTTAGAGAATTGTTTTACCTTAATTATGAGACAAATTTATAGCTTAAGTTTTCTATAACCATGTTTCAGTGGTTATAACCCCATGAGTGGAACAAATATATTATTAGACTACTACAAAAACTAAAATTTGAAGTAAAATATATTTCTTTAACAAAAGTAAAACTTAATACCAATGGAAGCTTGCAAAAGAATAAAAAATGTAAACTTAAATTGTAAATGTGTGCTAACATATGTATGAAAACACCTCAGGTTATGTATGTAACCCGACTAAGAGGGGAACAAGATGCCACGTCATGACATTGATGCTACGGGAATGCGTCTACGTGAGCCAGGGTCTAAATGCGCCAGTCTGATTGGCCAAATGTATGGATGTCACATCACAACAAAGTGCATAACCAAGTCCATGGCTGCATCCGAAAACTTAGGCAGCTGACTTGTTGCCTCGCTGCCCTTCAGGCAATGACTTTGCAGGCCGCATTTGCGCATGAAAGCACCTCACGAAACTGATTTCGGACAGACTTCTGAGGAAGCGTAACGGTTTAAAGATCTACAGCAAAATAGCATGAGTTTTGGTGATAACTAAGCAAATATTTAAGTACTACAATAGTAATTCCTTGCTAGAAATGACATCAAAAGTGGAAAACAATTTTTTAGCTCAACTGTCACAGAATGGAAAGCACAGGATTGTGGGATATCAAAGGCAGCAAAGGATACATCTATGCTGCCTTCATAAATCGATCAGATGAAGGTATCTCAGGAGACAGGAAGTGAAGCTAACTTTGGATTCAGACGTGCCTTGAGGCCTTCCTACCTTTGAATGTGTCCTCCGAAGGCAGCATTTTTCAGTTTTCCGGATGCATCTCATAAAATAGACACCAGAAACATGCGTCGACAGATTTAATTGTCTGAAGAAGACGTTCAAGTGTAGCTGGTAGGGCTGGGACAATAAATCGTTGCAATAAATCGCGAAAAGATTCTGGATCGATTCTGAGATTTTCTGAATGCATCGCGATTCTTTCTCGAATCAATTCTGAGCTTAGTTTTTAACAGCAGATGGCACTGTGTGCTTTAGAAATGTTCGAAAAGTTCGAAAAGGTTGAAGCGAATTACAAGGGTGTTTGCAGTGGGCTGTTTACATTAACCTTGCATCATAAAAGCATTCTAAGGTGCAAGAACATTCTCAGACTCAGCCGAATGCACGAGCGCTCTTCTTTGTGAGCATTTGAGCGTGCGGTTAAAAACTAGCCTAGAGCGCCATCTGCTGTTACAAACTAAACTCAGAATCGATTCAAGAGAGAATCGCGATGCATTCAGAAAATCTCAGAATCAATCCAGAATCATTTCTCGATTTATTGCAAAGATTTATTGTCCCAGTCCTAGTAGCCGGGACATGGCAATGAGACGAAACCTCTCTTTCCCCTCTCAGGAAACCAGGTTACATACATAACCTGAGATGTTCTAGCAGTTAGCAATTTCAATGAATTCTATTTTTATTTTTTTGTTTAAATGTTTGACAAAACTTGTTTGTTTGTTTTCCCAGCTCCTGCCTCAGTCATAGACCTTCATGTTGACAATCAGGGTCATATGGACAGTCTTCTTCTGAGCTGGTCACGTGGTCCTGGAGCACTTACTGGATATTCAGTCACTGTAGATGGCTTTCAGCAGCGTTTGGGCCCAGAGAGCACTCAGGTGGTCTTCCACAGACTAGTGGCTGGTCGGCTTTATCCTGCTACGATTCAGACTTGGAGTGAAGATCTGACCAACACTACAACTGCAGTAGGGCGCACAGGTCAGTCATAAAGCCCTAAAGTTACTTTTTACATGAGTACTTCATGACAGAAAGTTCATTTTTGGGTGAACTAACCCTTTAAAGTATCATACAATTTCAGAACACTATATATAAACATATAAAGCATATAAAGCAACATATTTCATCAGCTTGGACATTTAGCTAAAATCAAACCACAACCAATGCACAACAGATTTGAAAGCTAAATTATTCCTATTATATCAAAACAGTTCCTGCACCACCATCATCAATGTCCATCAGCAGCTCTACCGGCTCAGTGGAGATAAAGTGGCATGTCCCATATACAGGAGACTATGATGATTTTGAAGTGACATGGTTTCCTCAGGACACACTTCAGGTTTCTCGTCTTAATTCCACTCAGCGTATACTCAGAGGACTTCATCCAGGCCGGCTCTATAACATCAGCCTTCGGACTGTCAGTGGGATGACACACAGTCCTGTGACCTACAGCAGTCCTGTTTATCACACTGTCAGAACCCGTGAGTACAGATTCATCAACCACTAGAGGTCACACCAGGATTAACAAAACAGATCATGTTGAAAGTTACTTGTGGCCAGTACCACATTGTAAAGTATTTAAACTAATTAAAAACTGTAACTAAGTTAAGTATGTGATTAACCTGATGAAAGAACACATACAGTAAATAATTTTTTTTTTTTTTTTTTTGCATGTGGCTCTGATTTAAGTTTTTTTTTTTTTTGGAATCTGTTCTGATTTTTATACCCTAATTACTCACCCTCATGTCGTTCCACACCCGTAAGACCTTTGTTTATCTTCAGAACACAAATAAAGATATTTTTCATAAAATATATGGCAGGCCTCCATTAAAAGCAAGATAATTAACACTTTCAGATGCCCAGAAAGCTACTAAAGACATGTTTAAAACAGTTCATGTGACTACAGTGGTTCAACCTTAATGTTATTAAGTGATGAGAATACTTTTTGTGCGCAAAAACAAAATAACGACTTTATTCAACAATATCTAGTGATGGGCGATTTCAAGACACTGCTTCATGAAGCTTCGAAGCTTTATGAATCTTTTGTTTCGAATCAGTGGTTCGGAGCGCGTATCAAACTGCCAAAGTCACATGAACCTTTGAAACGTTTTGAAACTCTTATAACATAATGAAGCAAACAAACAAAAGATTCGTAAAGCTTCAAAGATTCATAAAGCAGTGTTTTGAAATCGCCCATCATTAGATATTGTTGAATAAAGTTATTTTGTTTTTGTTTTTGCACACAAAAAGTATTCTTGTCGCTTCATAACTTTAAGGTTGAACCACTGTAGTCACATGAACTGTTTTAAATATGTCTTTAGTAGCTTTCTGGCTATTTGAAAGTGTTAATTATCTTGCTGTCAATAGAGGCCTCACTGAGCCATTGGATTTTATGAAAAATATCTTAATTTGTGTTCCGATAATGAAAGAAGGTCTTACGCGTGTGGAACGACATGAGTAATTATTGACAGAATTTTCATTTTTGGGTGAACTAACCCTTTAATGAGTGTTTTTGGTAAACAGAATCAAAAGTGGGATGAACCAGTTGCTGGGGTGAACCAATCCCATCCCACAGTTAATACCTAGGCAATGAAAAAGAATCTGTTCTTTCTGGGATTGACTTCCAGCCTTATATATTTTTCATAGAGCTCAGAATGTTCAAGTGTTGATAAAAATGGGTATAAAATTTGAACAGAAAAGTGTGGGTGAGTTCTGGATTGTGCATTGAGGTTTTAGATACACAAACATGACCTGCAAAAAAATTTACATTTAGCTACATTTGCATTTAGCAGACGATTTTATCCAAAGTGGCTTACAAAAGAGGAACTAAAGCAATTTGTCAAAGAGCCAGCAATATTTAAAAAAAGATATGATGGTCTCAGAAGTTCCACCATTCCACCACAAGTTTTTGCATAGTGACTTTGTGAATATTTGCTCACAAACTCAAATAGTAAACTCTGTAAAGTTCAGTTTATTCAAACAGCTTTAGATAAGGTATTTCTTTTTTCTCTACAGCTCCACATCCAACTCCGAGCATCCACTGTTACCCTTTGAGCTCCACTTCTGTCTCCTGTTCCTGGATGCCTCCAAAGTCCGATTATGACTCTTATGTTGTGGAATGCCGCAAACAGGGTTCCAGGACGCCGGTGTACACTTACACACTGGGACACAATACTCTCTCGCAGCATTTTGACAAGCTGGAACCCTTCAGAAACTACACCATTTACATCACAGTGATGTCTGGAGACAAGCCGAGTTCAACCACAAAAAACAGCGTTATCACTATGCTTGACAGTAAGTGACAGTAGAACACAAGCTTGCTCGTTCTACCTGAAATCACCAACTCTCATGAATGACTTCTGGTCACTTTGTCTGTGCCTATTACTGTATAATGTGATCTCAACATGGCAGCCATCATGAGGAGCAACCCACTCAGTGTAAAATAAAACAGCTTTTTCAAGAACACAGATTTCATGATTTTAATCAAAGAATTACAGAGTTAATACATTACACTTTTGCACAGATTTGCAGTCTGGATGAGTCAATGCTAGTTGCCTGAGGTCAGAGCCAGGTTTTGGGCAGTCGGAGTTGACAGATTTCACAGAAAAATCACAGACTCTGATTTTTTAGTTTCAGACTTTGATTCTGTCAGGGGATGTCAAATATGTTTTACATTTTGAGCTGATTATAGAACACATTGTTTTCATTTGTCGTGCATGTCCTAGCAAGGAGCCGCACGTTATTGCATGAGTTTGTTGTTTTCGGAACGAGTTGAAAATTTTGGTAGTGTGTGATCCTCAGTCATTTAGTCATTCAGTCATAATACCTATATTTCCACTGCCCTTGACATTCACGCCCTCTTAAAAATAGACTTGTCCCCTCTATGCACTCGTTTCCTTGGTTTACTCATGTACGTCATGCTTTTAAAGCTGCTGGATGTTGCCTAGATCATTATAACCATCCCAGCTTTGTCAAACCGGGCATGCTATAAGAAATAAATGGGAGGACAACTTTTGCAAAATACCCTGATGGATACAGTGTACACCAAAGTCAAATTAAACAAGTGAATGAACAAATGGCAACAATTCTTTTCAAAAGTATATTCAACTATTTTCAGGATATTGGAATTATTTCTTAATTCCCCTAAATTTTTTTTATCATATTACATAGATCCTGAATTGGCGTACTTTTAACTATAATGTTTCCAATATAAATTTTTTGCTCTTCTATTTTTTTTTCTTTCTAATTTCTGCCTGGGCTTATACTCTATCATTAGATAACAATAATGTGTTTCTTTCATTCAAAATTTCTTTCAACAATACTTCTTTTCCTTAATTTTTTTTTTTTACACTCTTCATTCCACCAGGATACTAACCCAACCTTCTACCGTTACTTCTAGGAATATTTTTTTTTTTTGCTGCATTTTGTATAATTGTAATTATTTTTAATAATTTTTTGTTGCTTTATTTATTTAATTTTTTTTTTCTCAATCCTTCATCCATCATTCTAAAGAATCTTCCTAATTAGCTTTTTCATAAATCCATTTGCCTGCCCTTTCCTGATTCATCTTTCTTACTTCATTTATACCTATGATTACACTTATTATTGGATAGTGATCACTTCCTATCATACATTCCTCTAATACCTCCTCACAATATAGCTGAAACCAGAGTTAAATCTAATACTAGTTTCTTACCTTTGTTAATGTCAACACAAGTGTAACTACCAAATTCTTTTGGTTAATGGATTCTTTAAATCCATTAACTCTTAAATCACAATCCCATTATGTAACTGACATTTCCACCCCATATGATATTATGTGCTTTGAAATCTCCACACCAAATAACCCTGTCCAAACCTTCTATACTTTCTAAATCCTTAAATATTAAATTTTGAAAAGGATTTGAGGCGATCACCCTATTCCTAAAAAAGCCTGGCCTCGTCCCTTCAGACATGCATAATTACAGATGGATTTCTAATCTTCCATTTCTATCAAAGGTGCTAGATAAAGTAGTTGTCGCTCAACTACGAGCCTGTTTGTCATCTCACAACCTCTATGAATGCTTCCAATTAGGTTTCCGCACTCTTCACAGCACTGAGACGGCACTTCTAAGAGTTGTCAACAATCTTTTTATGGCTGTTAACTCTGGCTTCATCTGTATCCTAATTCTTTGTGTTCTACACCATTTGTCCTCTGCGTTCGACACCAATTCTCACAGTGTTCTCATTTCACGTCTCTCTGCTCTTGGTATCTCTGCCCTATCCTGGTTCATTTCCTACCAGTCTGATCACCAGCATTACATCTCTATCCATCAGGCTAAGTCCACTACTGCCCGTCTCACGCAGTGTTCCCCAGGATTCTGTTTTTAGTTCATTATATTTCGTCATGGCTTTAACTTTCATTGCTATGCAGATGACATCCAACTTTACATCCATTCTCAACATCTCAAGGTTATTTTAATGAACAAGGAACATACAAGGAGCAAATGCTAATAACACACTACACACTTAACGACGTTGATGACACCAAACAAAGAATGAGAACAGAGGGCTTATATACATACAAGAATAATCAACAGAACAAGAAACAGGTGCGTAACTCAATTAGAAACTATGGCAACAAACTAGAAACAAGACCTCAGGCAAACAGGAACAGGCAAAACCATGAAATTGTATCTAAACTGGACATGATTGTTACCGTAATACCGTCTTTTAATATCAAAGATGCAGAGACTTTAGTTCATGCTTGCATCACTTCTCGACTAGACTATTGTAATTCTCTCTTCTATGGCTTACCACTTGGACAATAAATAAGCTCCAATACATTCAGAACTCTCCAGCCGGGGTCCTCACCTATACTAAGAAATCTTCACATATCACTACATTTTTACGCAGACTACACTGGCTACCCATTCGCTACTCCATTCAGTATAAGAGACTTCTTATCGCATTCAAAGCCCTCTATTATCTTGCTGCTCTGTATATCTCTGATCTTATTCATTGCTACACCCCAGTTTGCACATTACCCCACTCACATTGTTTGGTTGCAGGGCCTTCTGTATCTCTGCCCCCAAAATCTGGAATCCTATTCCTCAACACATCCGTAACCTCACATCTTTACATATTTCAAAACCCACCTTAAAGTTGCAGTGTGTAACTTTTAGCGGCATCTAGCGGTAAGGTTGTGAACTGCAACTAACGGCACACACTGCTTGCACCCCTCCCTTTTGGAGAAGCTACAGTCGTCTGAGAGAGTAGAGAGTAGCTTGTGTGAAGCAATGAGGTTTCTTCTTACTTTTAACAAAGAACGTTCTCTGCTTCTAATAAACCAGATGACTACTACTACTACTACTACTACTACTACTTTGTGCGGATTCAACATAGTGATGATGCAAGCTGCCTCTAAAAACATGAACTATTTAGAAGAAGAACAACATAGTGACTAAATGTGCTCTGTAGAGCAGGTTGTCCGTTTAGGGCTGCTGTAGAAACATCCCAGCGCATAATGGTGACTTGACATGGAGGGGGGACGCACATCTGTATGTGATAGAAATGGCTCATTCTAAGGTAATAAAAACATAATGGTTCATTATGTAAGGTCTTTATGTACCACTGCAAACATAGTTATGTATATTATATTGCATTTCTGTCAATAGATCCTCCCAAATTTTACACATTGCATCTTTAAAACATATCTTTTTGCCATATTTTTCTGACTTCTGTCTTTGATCTTTTTCATATAATGTTCGCTTATCTGTATCTGTATGTGTTCTCTATGGTTGCTGTCATGTTATTTGTTATTTCATTGTAAATCAACATTGTGTTTGCAGAAAAGTGCTATATAAAACAAACTTATTATTATTATTATTATTTAGAGTATGATGCCTAGTGTTTTAAAATCTGTTCCAGTTTTAAAAGATTTGTAGTATACTCAAGCCTTTAACTGACTAATTACAGTATATAAAGAATCACTCAGATGTCTCAAGTTGTCAAAATGCTATGACAGAATCTCAGCAGGTTGATATTTGTTTTTCAGGGCCCCCCATCCCACCAGTGACGGTACGGGTCAGTGAGCGATCCTCGGTCATCACCCATTTCACCATCCTGTTTAATTTCAACTGCAGCTGGTTCAGTGATGTTAATGGAGCCATTCGTTTCTTCACAATAATCGTCACAGAGTCAAATGGTACCAGTCATATTTAATTTAATTTATGCAAATATTATTGTTATTTGTCCCTGATTATGTCTCATTTAAATTTAATTTACAGATGTTGATAATGTCCTGCCGGAGCATAGACATCCTCTGCCATCTTATTTGGACTACAGACAAAACCACTCCATCAAAGCGTACCAGACTGGCTACTTTCACAGCCTGTGTGCAGAGGGATCTGACAGCAAGATCCGTGTTTTTGAGATAAACCTTGGAGCAGGGATGAAACGTTTGGGGGGAGCTTGCAAATGGGATCCAGAATCTATCCAGCATGGAACGCATCTCTGTGACGGGCCGCTCAAACCCAGAACATCATATCGGTACTGCTGAATTGTTTTATGTAATATTTGTTGTAGTTTCTACCTTACATTTAGGGTTGTTAACTTGTTTATTCATCTCAACTTCAATGTGTTTTAGTGCAAAGAATTGTATCTTTGTTTTAAAAATTGTACAAAGTAGCATAACAATTTTGACATTTAGCATTTACATTGAAAATTTAAATAATTTTAGTGAATATCACACCTGAACTGCCATCATACTTTCCTTCTACTGTGGAACACCAGAAAAGATGTTTAGCAGAATGTTTATGGTGCTCTTTTTCGTAGAATGAATCGTGATGGGTGCTGTAAAATTCTAAAAATGACCAAAAAGTGATTACATTAAAATATTATATAATTGACATTCATTCACTTAGAGCACGATTTACTATATACATATACATACGATATACATGCGCATGATTTATAAATCGAGGGAACGAACTAGTAAATCGTGCGCACGTTTTAGTAAATCGAGTGAACGAAATAGTAAATCGTGCGCATGTTTTAGTAAATCGAGGGAACGATTTAGCCTACTATTTTTGTCCTGCATGTCATGTCCGGGGCTCCGTAGTATTGTCATTTGTTGGTTGATTTGTCGATGTTCTCAGTTCTGCTCCCTGGTTTTTTGTGTTAGGTTTATTTTGGTTATTGTTATTATTTAAATAAAGTCCACTTGCACTTGGATCCTGCCTTCTCTTATCTCTGATACTCAACATTAAACCAGAACACGTGCATTCCTATTAAATTGACTGCATTTCACCTAACAAGTTGCAACAGCAAATGTGACTGCTCCTTAAGGCAGCCTGAACATTCTGCTTAACATCTCCTTTTATGTTCCACAGAAGAAAGTCACAGGTTTTGAACAATATGAGGGTGGGCTAATGATAGAATTGTAATTTTTAGCTGAACTAATTGTTTAAATTTCAATTCAGACAGGTTTAAGATAATGTAATTCTAAATGTATTCACACTCTATTGTCTCAGATTAAGTGTTCGTGCCTTCACTCAACTGTTTGATGAAGAAAACAGAGAATTTACGCATCCCCTTTACACCGACACTTACCTCTCCCTCCCACTATTAACTCTATCAGGTAAGACACTGTTATCTTTATCGAAATATTTGCTTTTTAGCATTTAGAATCGAAAGCACAGTTGAGTTGAGGGTTCTTGAGAAAAGAACAACAACACAGGCCAGACTCATCATTTTCCCATGTGCACTACCATTGTGTCACAACTCCAACCTATTTTTTATTTATTTATTTATTTATTTTTCTTAAATAATGTATTTTTTGTCATTTATGTTTTTGTCACTTAGCGCCACGAAATGGCCTTACAGGTGGAATCACGGCTGCTACATTTCTAGTCACTATGGTGCTCGCTGTGACCGCCTTACTGATTTACAGAAAGAGGGCTCACAAAATGTGAGTACACTCACACACACACACTTGTTTTAACCCAGCTTTTTTTATTACTATGTTGATGTATTTGTGTCTGTGTGTTTTAAGAGCTGTGCAGGAAAGTCCAGTGATGAAAATGTGTATGTGGAAGGCCTTGCCTACCTCACAGATGTGCTCAGGCATAAGAAGGTACCAAAATAGTTCATTTTTGTTTATATTAATGATTTATTATTATAAGCATTAATGTTATTTATTTGGAATTTTCTCTATTATGTACTAGCCCAATCCAAGCAGCCCACTTTGAGTCGCATCTTGCTAAACTTCAAGCTGATTCCAGTTACCTTCTATCTGAAGAGTTTGAGGTAATGCATTGCATATAATCAAATCAAACACTAAATATTAAAGTCTATAAAAAGCAGTAATGGTACAAATAGCAGACTTGAAAGCCCAGTCAAGTCATCTTTCCACTTTAAATAATTTATTAGCAAATAAGCTGAAATGTATGTATAATTTGGTGATTTTTGCATCAACCTTTACCTGATGGTAAAAAGGGCCTAAAGGACGTGGGGCGGATTCAAACTCAGAGTGCTGCACGTCTACTTGGGAACCGAAGCAAAAATCGATACAACAATATACTACCCTGTAAGTAGAGACATATGGCATTGTAAGAAATATACAATGAAAATATACATTTACATTCTGAGTATTTTAGACTTGCCATGATATCATAAGTTTCACACCGATATGGTATAGGCTCTCAAATCAATTATATAAGTATTTGCGCTGATTGGACGCTAGGGGGTCCTATGGGGTCATTTTCGCTATGCAATTTCCTACGCAATAACGAAAAGCATCATGATTCTAATTTTTGTAACTAAAAATTCAAATGAAACTTTAAAAATGAATACAAATAAATGATAAATTATGAAATGTATTAAAATTATGAATAATTTCATTAGTTTAACTTAAAATGATGTGGAAAGATTGAGGAACTCCACATGTGTCCTTCACAGAAACGAGTGAGCATTTGCATGGTATTGCATGAACAAAACAAATGTTTTGTAATAAACTTAAAGGCACAATATGTAATATTCCACTAGGCCAGTGTTATATATTTTGTTCAGCTGGGTATTTACAATATCCCAAATGTTTCCAACTATTTGTAAATCGCGAGAAAATCGTGATTTTAACCAAGGAAATGGGACGTGTCCGGGAGCCGCCTGTCAATGGCGTCATTTCTGTAGATTTTTATTTTGTAGAAACCATGTAAACACCAAAGATGCTTTAATATATTACATGTTTTATTAGACAAGGGAACCACTGTTTGGTTACATTTATAGACAGAAAACGAATTATTGTTATATAGCTCAACACGTTTAGTCTTATTGTTTAAATCTAGTTTTCTTGATTTTCCGAGAGTACCATGCTTTTACCATGTCTCAGAGAAAAACACTATTTTGTCAAGTAGCTAAGTAATTTGTTAATATGATATACTAAAATCGATCTAGCTTACTGCAGTGTGCAACAAGTGTCTCACAGCAGCCGCTGAGCGAACGCACAGAGTAATGTTATAACATTATTTTCAACGCAGTCAAAAACAGCGCTCATAAGCTTGACCGGAAGAAGCGGAAGCGGCGACTGTGGCATAATAAAAGTTCCGCTGCTCGCAAGGTGTGTGTCGCGTCGTCTCTCATTAGCAATCGCTCCAGCGGCCTCATTCAGCTCCAACATCACACGGCCCTGCGCTGCTTCATACTACGGTAACGTTAATAATCTCATCCATGAACATGATTTCTGCCTGAGTCCCATCCCGATTCTTTTCCACCGGCTGTGAGGTGTAGACGACATCTCCCAAGATTCCGCGCTCAAACTCTGTGTCATCAAGCTAAGCCTTTGTTTTGAATAGGTGACCTCTAGCGGCAAAAATTTACATATTGTAGCATTAAATGCAGGATATTTTCTTTCAATATCACAAGCAAGTATCATTGTTCATTACCAACTGCGAGTATACCCATACGAGTATAACCGCTATTACCGTATACCGTGGCAAGTCTAGAGTATATTTCGTGATTCTTTACTATGTGTGCTCAAATTAAACAAGAACTACTGATAGTTTAGTATCTCTTCTCATTTACCACATTACTGATTATTTGCAGACGACTCAACGCGGGTAAGACTGTCTTGCTTGGAGGACAACCCCTGCTCAGACTACATCAATGCTAACTACATACCTGTGAGTTGAATATGTTCTTCATTTGATGGTTCATTGTCTAAAAACTGTGCAGAATCGTGAGTTGTGTGGTTTAGTAATTAAAGGTGGAGGTTCATGGAGGTTGTGGATTTAATACTGATAACTAGCATCATGGATGCAGCATCATGCAAATGCAAATGTTTTGTGCTGCAGATCACAGAAATTACTAACAATTTCTTTTAAAATAAATAAATAAATATTTGTACCCTGTTCATGAACCTCAAAGCAGTCAACGGTCCTTTTTGTCCACAGGCTCAAAAGTATTTCTGTATCTGTTTAACAGGGAAACAATTTCAGATGGGAGTATATTGCCACACAAGGGCCTCTCCCAGGTACCAAGGATGATTTCTGGCGTATGGTGTGGGAACAAAATGTGCACAGCCTTGTAATGGTAACCCAGTGTGTGGAGAGAGGCATGGTGAGTTCGTTTTTGTTTGTTTGTTTACTTTTATCATCCCCCATAGGGAAAACCTATTTAGCAGCAGGGAGGTAACAGGCATAAAGATAATACATAAAACATAATACTCATCTCACAAAAAAACATAGTTCATAAAATAAACTACCTATGAAGAGTTCATTAAGCCAGCAGCCATTCAAACAAAAGAAACCTTAAATCATTTTGTTCTTCCACCTGGCACTCTAAAATGAAGCCCAGGATGCAACAATTAAAATTCTTTATATAATGGGTGATCTAATTTCCTTTAAATTGACAACTTAAAATTGTCAGTGAACTGTCCTCTGTCCAAACTTGGACCCTTATTTTCTTAACTTTCTCTCTATGCAGCACTGACTTATAGTGAAGAGGCTTCTAGTACAATTTTTCTATTGATGTGAGCTCATACTTTTGTGGATATGTGTATGATTCAGGTGAAGTGTGATCGTTACTGGCCGATTGACAGTGAGCCTTTGTATTATGGTGATGTTGTGGTGCAACTGCTTTCTGAGAAGGTCCTCCCAGAGTGGACAATTCGGGACTTCAGGATATCATGTGTAAGTGTTAAATAAGTGGATATATTCAACATGAATACAATTATTCATTACTTAAAGGTAAAGTGTGTAATTATTTTCAAAAGTAAATTGTTGGGTTATTCACCGTAATCAAAAGATAAAAATCTAAATAAAGAAAATGTTTTTAGGGCCATGACATTATTTTCATGATGCTCATTTACTCAGTAAATCTTAACTATAGTAATTATGTGGATATGCTAATGTAAAGTACAGTTGGATATACTGTACATCAATGTATACTAAGTATTTGTTGCGCTCAGTTCAATTTATGCTGATTTAAATAAAATAAATATGGAATAAAATATTTGAATGACTGTATTACAGTTATGACAATGAAAATGTGAGGAAATGAAAATGTGCGAAAATGCAAATGATTGTAGTGGTCCTAAAATAGGTTTAATTTTCTTAAGGGTGCAGTGTGTACATTTTAGCTACATCTAGTGGTGAGGTTGCGAATTGCAATATAGAGAAGCTACGGTGGCCAACACAGGACAAAGATGTCGTCGTCTGAGACAGCAGAGAGTAGCCAGTCAAGCAAACACGTCCTGTAGAGCAGTTTATCCGTTTAGGGCTACTGTAGAAACATGCCAGCGCAAAATGGCGACTTAACATGTAAGGGTAACTACCTTAGTTACTTAAATGGGTAACTATGCCATTTAAGCAGATAGAAATGGCTCATTCTAATAGATCCTCCTAAAATGTACACATTGCACCTTTAATGCAAAATAGAATTTGGACATTTCTTTGCAAGATTCACCAGTTTGCAAAATCTCTTTTGTAATTTGCAATTTAGATGCCGCAAGTACACAGAAGCTCTTGTATGAAGAAAGAAAGTGTACGACCGAATGACTATAAAATAGCAATTAGTAGTAGTTCTGAAATAATGGTGCAAGGTTTTTTTTTTTTCAGGAGGGTCAGTTGAGATACCCCAGGATGGTGCGTCAGTTCCATTACACCATTTGGCCAGATCACGGAGTACCGGAGACAACCCAATCGCTCATTCAGTTTGTGCGCACAGTCAGAGATTACGTTGACAGGACAACCAGTCCTGGAGTCACTGCAGTACACTGCAGGTATCTGTGTCACCTCCTAAACAACTTTGAAAGACATTTCATAGTGTTCACACTCAAAATCATATTTACAATGGATATGTTTTTCTTTCTCTCAGTGCTGGTGTGGGCCGAACTGGCACTTTCATTGTGCTGGATCGTGTTTTACAGCAACTAGACAGGAACTGCACAGTGGACATTTACGGCTGTGTGTTTGATCTACGTCTGCATCGCTCATATATGGTACAAACTGAGGTATGAATCTGTCTGTAGTGACAATTTTTCAGAGTTGAGCCAAACCCATCTGTCACAGGACAGATCACAGTTTACAGGCCCATTCACACCAAGAACAATAACTATAAAGATAACTATGTTAACGTCCACACCGCCAGATAATAATGTCCCATAAATGTTGTTTCTTATGCTCAAATACCATTAAAAAAAGCAAACGAGTTAAAAACGAGGGGCCCAGCAGAAAAAGTTTGGGAAAAACAGATGGGAATTACAGATGTAACTGGGAAACCCGAAGCATGGCTACTCTTCATAATAGAATAAGCTTCAATGAAGCAACTGTTCTAAAGTGACGACAATTAGTAATGGAGACTTGGGCTCAACTGTTAAACTAAACTTGAGATTTGAAGCATTGGCGGAAGGAAGTAGTTCTGCACAAAAGAGGGTTTTTAAAGGTACTCCGTTGTTGTTTCTTATTTATTTACTAGGGCTGGGACAATAATATTTGCAATAAATCGAGAAATGATTCTGGATCGATTCCTAGATTTTCTGAATGCATCGCAATTCTCTCTTGAATCGATTCTGAGCTTAGTTTGTAACAGCAGATGGCGCTCTAGGCTAGTTTTTAACCGCACACTCAAATGCTCACAAAGAAGAGCGCTCGTGCGTTCGGCTGAGTCTGAGAATGTTCTTGCACCTCAGAATGCTTTTATGACGTGAGATTAATGTAAACAGCCCACTGCAAACACCCTTGTAATTTGCTTCAACCTTTTCGAACTTTATGAATGATTAAAAGGTATTATTTTATAGGCTGTTTCTAAAGCACGCAGTGCCATCTGCTGTTAAAAACTAAGCTCAGTATCAATTTGAGAGAGAATCGCAATGCATTCGGAAAATCTCAGAATCGATCCAGAATCATTTCTCGATTTATTGTCCCAGCCCTATTATTTACACTTATTGTGCCGTGGAACTGTTGTATAAAAGCAGTATCACACGCATAGTCATGTGATATGGCTATATATCAGCAAGGCTGTGATTGCCTCCACATAGCCTAATCAGAGCCGTGCTGATTTAGACACATATCACACTCCTACTCGTGTGATATTGCTCATATATAATCATAAATATTAAATGAATATAAATAATCATTTATAATTTTGACTCATTCCTTAAAAATGGTTTAGGCTGAAATGCGAGGATTATCATTTTTGTCAAAATGTATTTAAAATGAAAAGTTACTCTTTAGAATGTTACCATAAACATTGCCCTGCCCCACTCATATGGTATTAATTTTATTTGTGCAGGCTGTAAAAAAAAAAAGTCTTAAAAATCCTTAAATGTGATTTTAAAAACGCTGCAGATTCCCTGGATATAGTTGTAATTTGGACTTCCTTATTTTCATAGAATTAGAATGAATATTTAAACTTTATAGTTACTGTTGTAGTTATCGTCTTTGGTGTGTATAGGCCTTAAGACATCTGATTTCAATCAGAAATCAATTGACTAAACATGTAGTAGCTTATTATTACTCTAGTTAGTGTATTCCCACTGTAGTTTTAATGAAATGTATGAATTGGTTTATTAGCTCACTAATATGATGGGCTTGTCTTCTGCAGTGTCAATATGCTTATATCCATCAGTGTGTGCGGGATGTTTTGAGGGCTCGTAAACTTTGCTGTGAACGAGATAACCCTCTTTTCCCCATCTACAACAACTTATTATAAATGTAAGTATTATATGTGCTTGTGCCTAAATGGATAATATTGCAGTGGTTTATTTGTTATGAATGATATATATAATGTACTGCACACACATATATGATGTACAGTGGCAATAGGGTGTATGAAATAAGATTGTCCAATAGCTAGACAACTTTCAGTCCCTCTCCTCCAGCAACCGTCATTTAAATGAAACACTCTTCAAGTTTGCAATGCTCACTTTCTATCAATTCCCAAAAGAACAAAATCTAGACCCATTCTACATTTTTCTTGTTTCTATAGCCATTAGTGATGAAGAAGAGGGAAGAAAAGTGGATCGCAATTTTTGTTTAATGCTGTATCTGAAAATTCCATGTATTTTTCTTCACAGAGTTCGTGTATACAGGATCAGAAAGACTTTTCCCCTTATTGAACAAGAACAGAAGATAAGCTTTTGTATTTCATCAATATTTTAAATAGCTGTGCATAACAAAGATACATGCTTTATTTTTATACAACTTTTTCATGACATACTTATGTACTGCACACTGTAATTATTTATGTTTTATGCTACTTTTGTTTAATAAATCATATTTAGACTACTGGCACTTTCTGTAATTTAGTATTGATTTTCTTAAATGCATAATGCATGACATACTGTATGAACTTTCATTCTTCTGTAGCTTGGAAATAAAAATCACAATTGTTCTCTAATGAACACCCTCAGTACTCTAGCAAAAGTGTTAAATAAAGGAAATAAGATTTTAGCTTTTTTACTGTGTACAATAGCTTCTTTTTTATGTAAAGAAAATCCTGCTAATGAACCTGAAGAGTGTTCATGTTTAAAACAGTATTTTGGATAAGTGGGATTTAGTAAATGTTAAGTTAACATATGAGTGATATCAAAAACACTTTGTGACCTCCAATTCCATGTGTTGTGAAGTTCTTTCGTGAGTGTGGGCTCACTCGTTTTTTTTTTTGTTTTTTTTTTCTCTTAATGTTGGGGGTATGAGAAATTTAGTTAAAAGAAAATCAATCTTGTTTTGTAAAATATATTCTTGTGATTTATATTTCATCCAAGAGACACAAGCATGTCAATCAGACCTTCAGTTTTACAAGTGCCTGGGGCAATGTTGTGTGAATTCTTATGGTGGCAATCATTCTGTAGGTGCTGTAATTTTGAAGGATAAATTTAGCCTTATGTGGAATTTAAATGTTTGTACAACTCAGCTGTATTTGATTATTAAATAAATATGATCGATTAATTGATTATTACATAAACTTGATTTATTTCCAGCTAAATAAAGATTTGAATTTCAGTTTTGGTAAAAATAAATAAATAAATAAAAAAAATGCATCCTGAATTTTCATTTCGATGCATCCTATTATGGATTTTTCACAGGAAACATGCCTGAATAACATGCAACAAAGTTGACTACCAAATGTGGCCTTTTTTTTGGTCAATCTTTGTCTGATTATGAGAAAATACCATAAACAAAAATGACAACAAACAAAGATTAAATTCATTAATTAACGTTATATGTATTGTTTCACCTTCATTCATTAAAAAGCGTTATATCATCATTATGCACAAAGCAGAGTCATAAATCATTACAACGCAAGACTAACGTGGCAGCGATAGAAATAATACATTGGTATTTTCTACTTTCTATAGACTCAATATTACTAAATACTATGGTAATACTATGGTCCTACCTTTCGTGACTCTGTCTTCTCTTATAAAATAACCGGTAACACTTTACAATAAGGTTCATTAATTAACATTCGTTACCTACATTAGTTAGCTAATAATGAACTTCACTTATACAGCATTTATTAATCTTTGTTAATGTTAATTTCAACATTTACTAGGCTAATAATTATTCAAATCTTGTTAACATTAGTTAATGCACTGTGAACTAACATGAACAGTGAACATCTGTATTTTCATCAACTAACGTTAACGAAGATTAGTAAATACAGTAACAATGTATTGCTCATGGTTAGTTCATGTTAGTTAATACATTAACTAATGTTCAACTAATTAACCTTACCAAATAACCTTTTATCATAGTAAAATAGTTTCCCAACAAACGTATTTTTTAGCTAAAACATGTTGAAGATTAGCATACATTCAGTCGAAACATTAAATAAAATGTTTCCTCACAAAAGCGGTAAGCGGTTTACTTTTTTGGCTTTGTTTGTAAGTGAATACAAAACAAATAAATCAAAATCTAGTGGCTTTGCTTTTAGCGTACATTCCGTTTCTATGGCAACTATGGAATTACAACAAGAAGCGGCACTTGTTACGTCATAGAACAGGCTGTTTAAGAGATTCATTCACAAATCTCTGGAGTTCAGTGATAATCCGAGCCAAGCAAAGAGAGTCACCGAGCGAGTACACTTAACGCTATTTTGCGCTAAAGTTTACGAATACAAATAGTAGAAACACTGTGTACAGACGTCAGTCCATATAGATTCAGTCTATATTCAGCGTGTAGATACATACAGTTTATAGACTCGATCTCACAGTGTGTATCAGGTACAGTTTGACAGCTGAAAAGAGAGACGTGATGTCTGAAGATCTGACTGACCCAGCAGGGGACAGCTGTGGGAATGCCATGGATGCTTCTCCTGTAACCACTGAGAAGGCCAGCCCAACAGGTGAATGTCAACAGAGCATTTGAAATAAATTACAGTGAGATGTGGGAAATGTTATTAAAGGAACACTCCACTTTTTAAAAAAATAGGCTCATTTTCCAACTCCCCTAGAGTTAAACAGTTGAGTTTTCGAATCCATTCAGCCGATCTCCGGGTCTGGCGGTACCACTTTTAAGTGGTAAAAAAAGTGGAGTGTTCCTTTAATGTAAATATAATCTGATATTCTTTTAAATTTAGAATATTTTTAAAAACTTTATAGTTATTGTTATCGTTTTTGGTATGAAGGGGCCTTAACAACTATAGTAATTAACCTATACATTCTAATATCTAGTATCTGAATAATTTTTGGTTTGACTGTATACCCTTTACAAGAACCAACTCAAACCCTTTAGTTATCCCAGACTACATTCCCACTGTTTATGACCAAATCAATATTACTATAAAATAATAATTATGGTTTTTATTGTGATTATTAAATAAAAACATTAAACAAAATGATAAATAAATATTGTAATAATGTACTGTAAATAATAATAAAAATATATTTTATTTTATAATATAACTAAAATTACAATAATTGCTGGTAACCGTTTTATAAAAACTTAAAATAGGTGGTGCATGTAGTATTGTCAGTTTCAAACTGATTGAACTTGCATCCATGATTGAAAGCTTATATTTTTTTAACTATACCTCATTCTTAATATATTTGCTATCATTACTTGCCATTATCAAAATCAGACAGCAATCTCATTTCCATGTATCATTACTGCAACAGGTTATCATATAATGTTTATTTATTAAATGGAAAAATAGTATTTTGCTTTTAAATGCATGTTTAGAATCTATGCAATATGTTCTTCAAGGTTTGCAATATCATTTTGAAAATTTGTCAGGTTTCAATAAAATAAAACTATTTGGTTGTAAATGGCAGCAGTTGTTGCGGTAATGAGAAAAATCAATCAAAATCAAATAAAAATGTTAATTTAAAAATGTATACTATTTCAGAGTTTCAGGTAACTACATAACTGTTAATAATCAATTTTTAAAAATGGAAAAAATGTATTATTAACTTTCCTAATGGTATTGATATTTTCAGACTGTTGCAGTAATGAGATTTTTAAGGACTCGTTTTGGAAAATATGTTCAAAAAGGTGTTAAATTGTCAGTAAGGCTTTTAAAAATAATGATCACAAACATTTAAGAGCTAAAAGAAAGAAAATTAGCTAGTTGATGCAAACATTTTTAATATTTTCAGGTTTGAAATCTTTGACACTAAGATTTTGTGAGAATCACCCAATTATTCATGTTTAATCTGTGATTAGATATGTTTTTAATAGCTTATTATTTCTTTTTAATTCTTTTATCAGAAAATACCAAAGTGATGAACTGCAACAAACTCTTCGCATTCGTCCAAAGAAAATGGAAGGCTATGAAAAAAACCTTCCAGAAGAACAGAGTGGAGCCTGTTGTGGTCCCAGCACAGCCTGATCAAGAACCATTGTGTGTCCCACTTCCAAGTGGTCCTAAATCTGAACCTCAAGTGGATCTGGTTGATGAAGAACAATTGTGCGTCCCAGGTCCAAGTGGTACTAAATCTGAACCTCAAGTGGATTTGGTTGATGCCGAGCAATTATGCGTCCCAGGTCCAAGTGGTCCTAAAACAAAAAGTCAAATGAAAAAAGAGCTATCAATGTTACAAACGTATATCCCTCAAAGTGTGTCCCAACTTGAGGAATGCCTGTTGGATTCGACATTGATCTGGGAACCTGTCACTGCGGTCTGGCACAATGTCTTCATAGGAGATGAGTAAGTCTACAACACAGACTAACACACACATATATGACATACCACACCTTGTGATAAATGTAATACAGTAGGGTTAGGATCATGATTTTTTTTTTTTTTTTTTTTTTTTGTAATATTACAGCTCACCATGTATATTAGCACCGTTGTTTGCTTTTGGCATCTGATAGATAGAGCATTTGGAATCAGAAAGAGTGACTTGAGACTTAAAGGTGCAATATGTAAGATTTTTGCAGTAAAATATCCAAAAACCACTAGGCCAGTATTATATATTTTGTTCACTTGAGTACTTACAATATCCCAAAAGTTTCCAACTATTTGTAAATCATGAGAAAATTGCAATTTTAACCAAGGCTCCGGGACGTGTGAGGAGTCGCCTGTCAATTGCGTCATCATACCCGCGTTACCCTCGGTTTCCGGTTTTCTTTTGTAAAAACCATGGAAACACCAAAGACGCTTTAATTTTTAAATGTTTTAATAGACAAGGGAACAACTGTTTGGATACGTTTATAGACAGAAAACTAATTATTGTTATATAGCTCAACAAGATTAGTCTTATTGTTTAAATCTAATTTTCTTGATTTTTGTTGCGAGTACCATGCTTTACCATGCCTCAGAGAAAAACACTATTTTGTCAAGTAGCTAACATAGCATAATCAGATGCAGCTTTATTTTTAGTAACAGTAATACAGAATTTTCTCCATCATACAATATGTTTTAAAATGAATTGCATGCCATTTATCAACACAAGCCATCCAGCATTTAATATGATATTCCTAAAATCGATCTAGCTTACTGCAGTGTGTCTCAAACAAGTGTCTCTCAGCAGCCGCCGAGCAAACACACAGAGTGACGTTATAACATCATTTTCAACACTCTCAAATGTATATGATAAACAGAGGTGTGTTACCTCATACTCATGACCGGAAAAGCAGAAGCGGCGCCAGCGACTGTGGCATAATAAAAGTTCCGCTGTGTTGCGCAATCGCTCCAGCAGCCTCATTCAGCTCCCACAACACTCGGTCCTGGTCTGCTTCATACTACAGTAACGTTAATAATCTCATCCATGAACATGATTTCTTCCCGAGTCCTATCCCGATTATTTTCCATCGGCTGTGATGTGAAGACCACATGTCCCAAGATTCCGCGCTCAAACTTGCCATCATCAAGCTACGCCTTTGTTTTGAATAGGCCTCTAGCGACCTCTAGCGGACAGAAATCTTACATACTGCACCTTTAACAGAATCAGTACTAACTGTTGTTGATAAAAAAATCAGTGTGAGTGGAATTAGTGTGAGTAGAATCTGTGTCCCAATGTGTAGAGAGCCAGGATCCTTTACCAGTGCCAGAATTCATGTACACGATATACTAATTCACAAGCTAGAGAGTTGATTGAGATGCACCCTAATCTATTCTGTTGTGTTCTTTTGCAGAGAGACAGCAATGGGCCAGGCCAAACTGAAGGAGATGGGTATTACACACATCCTAAATGCTGCAGAAGGTGAGGTTGAGACAGGGGCGGAATATTACAAAGGCATGAACATCACTTACTACGGTGTGCCTGCAATGGATGACCACGAGTTTGACATCAGCTACCACTTCAGTCCAGCTGCAAAATTCATCCACATGGCCCTGAGTAACCCAGAAAGTAAGAGCTGACACACACACACACACACACACACACACACACACACACACGTTGAGTTTCAATGTATTATGAGGACTTCCCATAGACATAATGATTTTTATACTGCACAAACTTTATATTCTGTCACCTAAACCTACACAGCAAAATCCCCAGAGTTAAATCAACTCTGCTCAGAGTACATATGGTCCCTCTCTATATAGTGTTAAAGTAACACTGAAGCAGAGTTAAAGTTAATGAGATAATTAAGTGATTAATTAACCCTTTCACACGTACGTTTAAAATACTCTGGCTGAGCCCCCAGCGTGAGTTTTTCAAGGCGTCAGTTATTTAGAACGTATCACTTTATTGTTTCCATGGTGATGCGTTATTGCTTGTCACGTAACACACCGCAGCGCTGTATGACTGATGATCTGCTTTTATTTCATTTTTCCTTTTTTATTCAAAATATTCACAATATCTGATATTCCAATTGTCAAATATGTGCAAGTGGATGTGTTAAACTAACACTTTAAATGTCTAAAACCTAAAATAAACATTATGTGGTTGAAAACACTGCACAGCACATTTGAATTTGGCAGTTGATCATGTGATGCGCTGAACGTTCTAATCACAC